>NC_072377.2:102310454-102613484 GCF_028885625.2 Pongo pygmaeus
AGGAGGAGAGGCACTCTGCTTTTCAGAGTTTCCAGTTTTTCTGCTCTGTTTCTTCCCCATCTTTGTGGTTTTATCTACTTTTGGTCTTTGATGATAGTGACATACAGAAGGGTTTTTGGTGTGGATGTCTTTTCTGTTTGTTAGTTTTCCTTCTAACAGACAGGACCCTCAGCTGCAGGTCTGTTGGAGTTTGCTAGAGGTCCACTCCAGACCCTGTTTGCCTGGGTATCAGCAGCGGTGGCTGCAGAATAGCGGTGGCTGTAGAACAGCGGATATTGGTGAACCGCAAATGCTGCTGCCTGATCGTTCCTCTGGAAGTTTTGTCTCAGAGGAGTACCCAGCCGTGTGAGGTGTCAGTCTGCCCCTACTGGGGGGTGCCTCCCAGTTAGGCTGCTCAGGGGTCAAGGACCCGCTTGAGGAACCAGTCTGCCCGTTCTCAGAACTCCAGCTGCATGCTGGGAGGACCACTACTCTCTTTAAAGCTGTCAGACAGGGACATTTAAGTCTGCAGAGGTTACTGCTGTCTTTTTGTTTGTCTGTGCCCTGCCCCCAGAGGTGGAGACTACAGAGGCAGGCAGGCCTCCTTGTGCTGTGGTGGGCTCCACCCAGTTCGAGCTTCCCGGCTGCTTTGTTTACCTAATCAAGCCTGGGCAATGGCAGGTGCCCCTCCCCCAGCCTCGCTGCTGCCTTGCAGTTTGATCTCAGACTGCTGTGCCAGCAATTAGCTAGGCTCCGTGGGCGTAGGACCCTCCGAGCCAGGTGCGGGATGTAATCTCCTGGTGTGCCGTTTGTGAAGCCCGTTGGAAAAGCGCAGTATTAGGGTGGGAGTGACCCAATTTTCCAGGTGCCATCTGTCATCCCTTTCTTTGACTAGGAAAGGGAACTCCCTGACACCTTGTGCTTCCCCAATGAGGCAATGCCTCACCCTGCTTTGGCTCGCGCATGGTGTGCTGCACCCACTGTCCTGCACCCACTGTCTAGTACTCCCTAGTGAGATGAACCCGGTACCTCAGATGGAAATGCAGAAATCACCCATCTTCTGTGTCGCTCACGCTGGGAGCTGTAGACCTGAGCTCTTCCTATTCTGCCATCTTGGCTCCACCCCCCTGAATACAATTTTATTCAACAACTATGTATTGAACACCTATGTTTTGAATGCTTTGAATATATTTATAAAACACAGTATCTTCCTTGTTTCAAAGACCTTCAGAAATAATTCTGGGAAAAGGAAAGTAAAGATAAATAAAGTCATAAATGTAGAAATAAATACTAAAATATATGTGTGGAATATATACATGTACATTAAATATAGAGATTTATTTTTATAAACTTCACAATTTGTGAAAAATCAGCAGTTATGTATTGGTTGTAGGGAAATTTCAAAACATTTCCTAAGCTTATCTGGTGATAATAATAACAACAGCAATAATAATAGTTAATATTTATTAAATGCTAACTGTGAATCAAGCATTCTTCTAAGTACATTTATCTATATAACTCGTTCAATCCTCATAACTCTCTAAGATAGGTAGCATTAGACCTATTTTATAAGTAAGGAGGTAAAATAGTTTAACCAAGATCATATGGCTAATAAATTGTAGTCAAGATTCAAACACAGAAAAATGGTCTCATAGATAAAGCCACTTTATATTAAGCCCTAAATATCCATGAACCTCAAAAGTTTATTAGCGTTCCTCCTCTTACTAAATTAGCCATGAAGGTAAACAACTGTACTTTTGTATTTAATGAAGATTAAATGCTTGCCAAGCCCCAACCTGCAGCTGAGAAAATCAGTCACATTAGTTTCTTTTCTGTAGGTGACCATGCTTTCTAATTTGGGATTTCACATTATAACATATGACCTCCACTAATGGACCACAATTGGTGCCTGTGTCAATAGTAGCTGTCCATTGGCAAACCAATGGCAAGAATGTTTTGAGCACATTCTCTCATGTACTCAAGATGCATGTCCGGTACTCGGTAATAACAATGGTGCTTAAACTAGAGACATTACAAGAAAGTTGTCTGTAGAGCAATAGATACTCTATCTTGGATCAACTTACCCAAGAAGTGAGAGCTATTCTTTTGCTGGAGACCACTCATGGGATGTCGACATATTTCCATGGCATTAAAAAATTTTAGCTGTTGAAATATCTGTAATTGTGACTTCAGTGAGCTAAGTTTAGTATTTCTTAAGTGCCACTATAGTGATATTCCCTTGATACAGGGCACATCCTCAAGTATCAGGTAAATTGAGCTAATCAACATATGCATTAGCTCATAAACTTACGTTTTGTAGTGAGAACACTTAAAATCTACTGTCTTAGCTATTTTCAAGAATATAATATATTCTTGAATATAATATATTCTTGAATATAATATATTCAAGAATATAATATATTGTTATTAATATAGTCAACATGTACAATAGATTTCTTGAACTTATTCATCCTGTCTAACTGAAATTGTGTATCCCTTGACCAACATATGCCCAAATCCCACCTCCAACCCTCAGTCCCTGGGAACCACCACTCTATTCTCTAGTTCTATGAGTTCAACTTTTAAAAATTCCACATATGAATGAGATTATGCAGCATTTGTCTTTCTCTGTCTGGTTTATTTACTTAACATAATGTCCTTTGTGTACAGCATAAGGTTCATTCATATTGTCACAAGTGACATGATTTTCTTTTTTATGCCTGAATAGTATTCCTGTGTGTTTGTGTATATGTGTGTGTATATATATATATACGTGTATATATACGTGTGTGTATATATACGTGTGTATATACGTGTGTGTATATATACTTGTGTATATACGTGTGTGTGTATACGTGTGTATATACGTGTGTGTGTTTACGTGTGTATATATACGTATATATATTTAAAAAGCACTTTCTTTCTCCATTTATTTGCTGGACACTTAGGTTGATTCCAGATCTTGGCTATTGTGAATAACGCTAGGAATGTCAGAATGCAAATATCTCTTCCACATACTGGTTTCATTTCCTTTGGATATTTGCACAGTTGTGGGATTGCTGGATCATATCATAGTTCTAATTTTAATTTTTTAATCAAATTTTAAAAATTAATTTAAGTATAATTTTTGAAATTATGTTTTCTGTAATGCCTACACTAATTTACATTCCCACCAACAGGATACAATGGTTTCCTGTTCTCCATATCTTTGCCAACACCTGTGATTTTTCATCTTTTTGATAACAGCCATTCTTACAGGTGTGAAGTGATATCTTGTGGTTTTCATTTGCATTTCTGTGATAATTAATGATGCTGAGAGTTTTATCATCTACCTGTTAGCCATTTGCATGTCTTCTTTGAAGAAATTATCTAGCCAGGTCCTTTGCCCATTTTTAAATCAGGTTATGTGTTTTCCTGCTATTGAGTTGACTTTCTTATATATTTTAAATAGTAACCCCTTACCAGATGTATGATTTGCAGATAGTTTATCTCATTCAGTTGATTGTCTCTTCATTCTGTTGATTGTTGCCTTTGTTCTACAGAAACTTAATAACTTGATGCAATCTCATTTGTCTATTTTTGCTCTTGTGGCTTGTGCTTGGGATCATATCCAAAAAATCATTCCCTAGATCAGTATCACAATGCTTTTTTTTCTATTTTTTTTAGTAATTTTATATTCACAAGTTTTACATATAAGTCTTTAATCCATTTTGAGTTGAATTTTGTATATAGTGTGAGATAAAAGTCTGAATGTGAATATCCAGTTTTCCCAACATCACTTATTAAAGAGACTGTTCTTTTCTCATTGTATGTTCTTGGCAACTTTGTTGAAAATCATTTGGTTGTTACCTGTGGGTTTATTTCTGGGCTCTCTAATCTGTTCCATTGGTATATATGTCTGTTTTTATGCCAGCAGCATGCTGTTTTGATTACCATATCTTTGTAGTGTATGTTAAAATAAGGTAAGGTGATGCTTTCAGCTTTGTTCTTTCTGCTCAAGGTTGCTTTGGCTATTTGGGGTCTTTTGTGGTTTCATACGAATTTTAGAATTGTCTTTCTCTTTTCATGAAAAATGTCATTGTATTGAATCTATAGACCACTTGGGGTAGTATGAATATTTTAACAATATTAGTTCTTCCAATCCATGAACACAGAATATCTTTCCGTTCAATTGTGTCCTCTTCAATTTCTTCAATCATTGTTTTGGAGTTTTCAAGGTATATGTCCTTAACCTCCTTGATTAATTTTATTCCTATTTTATTTGTGACTGTTGTAATTTGTTTCTTTTTTTGCATCCTATTTCAGATTCCTATATATATATATGTGTCTGTGCATGCACACGTGCACACACACACATATATACGAGGCATTGTACTTCTTATTTCTAGAAGTTTAATTTCAATCTTTTTTATGTATTCCATATCTCTACTTAAATTTTTTAACTGTATGGAATATCATTATATAAAACATTTAAAATGTTCTTGTCAGCTAATTTTAACATCTGTGTCAGTCCCAGGATGGTTTTAATTGAGTTGTTTTTCTCCTCACTATGGATCCTATTTTTCTGCTTCTTTTTATGCCTGGTAATATTTGGTTAGATGCCAGACATTATAATTTTACCTTATCGAACTAGACATGTTGTATTTCTATAAATATTTTGCTTTGGGACACAATTAAGTAATTTGGAAATAATTTGATCTTTATACATCTTGCTTTTAAGATTTGACAGATGAGAGCAGAACGGTTTCAGTCTAGGGCTAATTATTTCCCCAAAACAAGGCAAGACCATTCTGAGTACTCTCTTCATTGCTCATGTATTATGAGATTTTTCCATTGTGGCTGATAGGACAAAGCAATATTCCAAGCCCTACCTGGGCATTAGGCACTGTTCCCTCTAATTATTTCTGGTAATTCTCTCCTCACTCTTGGGCCGTTTCTTCACAGGCGTAAGCTGGTCAGTAAATATTAACAGTTTTTAGAATATATTTTATAGCAGATTACAGAGTCTCAAATGTCCAAGATACAATCCAAACTTACTCAACATTCACAGACCAGAAAAATGTTACCAAATCTCAAAGAAAAGCAATAAACAGAGCCCAACTCTGAGATAACCCAGATGTTGGAATTGTTACAAAGACTTAAAGCAACTATAATTATGCTCAATGAGAACAAGAAAAATATTCATATAATGAACTAATGGATGGAAAATAGCACAGAAATAGGCAACCTAATAAAAACAAATGGAAATTCTAGGAATGAAAAAATCTAACAGGTGAAAATTTAAAATTCAGCTTCATAGCAGAATAAAGATGACAAGGGAAGGAATCTGTGTACATAATAGATCAAAATAAATTATCAATTCTGATAAAAGAAAAAAATTATAAAATAAATTTTAAAAGTCTCAAGATTATGTAGGACAATATCAAAGGGGTAATTGGAGTCCCAGAAGGAGAATAGTGAGATGTGAGTTTTATATATATATACACAAACATACATACACACATATATATACATTATTTCTTTGAATCTTTGAATATATATGTGTATATACACATATACACATATATATTCAAAGAAATAATGTCTATAAATATATAAAACTCATGTCTCACTATTAAATATATATATATAAATTTATATATTTACCTAGTTTTACCAAATTAGGTAAATATATGAATTTATAAATCCAAGATGTCCAAATCCCCAAACAGCAGAAATATTAAGAAAGCCAAGCCTAGACACATCAAATTATTGAAAACTAAAGGCAAAGAGAATATTTCAAAAGCAAAGGAGAATAAGAAACAACATTACATACAGAGGAAGAAAGACTTGAATGGTCAGAAGCTTTCTCCGATCACATAGCATGAAGGCTAGAAGACAGGGAACAACATCTTTAAAGTACTGAAAGAACAAAACTGCCAACTCAGAATTCTATGAGTGAAAATATCTTTTGAGAATAAAGAAATGATGAAGACATTTTCAGAAAAACTGAAAAAAAATTTAAAAATATGTGTGTACACCAGACCTATGCTGTTAGAAATGCTAAACAAAGTTAAAGGAAATGATGTCAGAGGGAAACCTTCAGCAACAAATGAAAATAATTAGAAATGCTTATTGTAGGTAAATTATACCTCAATAAGGTTATTTTTAATTTTTTAAAGTAAATTAGTCCAGCTAACATCATGGTTCAAATTAGAAAAATGACAAAACTTAGCAAAATGAGGTAGGAGTATATTAGCTGTTTTGTACCAAAAAGCCCAATGAGAGTGAAACTAAGAACAGATTCTAAGCTTTCATTCATTGCTTTTGAAAACAAAATTATTATTTTCTCTCTCTCTATGTCAAAAATAAATGTGTGGTTTTAAATGAGTTTTATATTCTAACTGGATGATAGATGCAATACGTACCATCTTGGTTTTCAAATACTGGTAGAACTTAGCTCTGGAAGAGAATTAGAGAAAAGCTATGGCATTCGTTCACCCCTGAGCCAATTCTAGTTATTGAGCCAGATGCTTAATGAGGTTCAAGTGAGAATTACATGGATAAATAAGAGGTTTAATGTATTACAAATTCACTGGAAGAGCTAAAAAACAATTGTGATGATCAAAACTTTAGAAATCAGATTTTGCAAACAAAGAGAAGCCTACAAGATTAATTAATGAGAGCATGGAAGAGAAAAATCAGAAATTAGAAACTGAAAATGCAATGGAAATGAAATAAATTCACTGAAGACATGCATCAACAAAGCCAGGGAAATTGGACCCAGTTTTTCTTTGCTATCAAAATTACCATTTAGTTAAAAAACAAAAACTAAGTAGCTTGGTATTTCAGAAATTCTCCTTGATATAACATTCAATACTAATTTCAAATGAAATTACAGAGCATTTCTGGATAGGAATGATTTACTTGCATTGTGTTTTAAATGAACTAATTCTAATATCTGTTTGATTCTATGCATCTATGTGAAACAAACACTTCTAACTCCTTTGTTCATTTGCAAATCCCCACACCTCCCAAATAAACAAACAAAAATATGTTCATAGGAAGCAGGCTTTCACAATCGTGAATATGTATTGCCCTATAAATTAGTTGTTGATATGTGTGTCTCCTTTGTTATAATGAACTTCCAAAGAGAAGAGGAATTCCTTATTTACCTTTGAGTTGCCAGTGCCTAGTACATGAGAGATGTTCAACAAAGCACTGTTAAATAAATTTAATTCTGCATTTATTTCTGCAGGGCTAGCTATACAATTTGAGAGCAAGAGTCCAGTGTATAATGATAATGTGGGGCCCCTTGTTAAAAACATTATTAAAAATTTCAGGGTGGTGACTACAGAGCTTGAAAACGAGCCCAGGTCCCTTCTGAGAATGAAGCCCTATGTGACTGCCCACGTCACTTGCCCAGGAACCCACACTACATTCATGCTGTCAAATGCCTACCAGCATTTACTTCTGCTCCTGAACAGGAAGTAATTTAGAAATGGCTCCATTCCAAAATGGTTAAATAATAATAATAACAACAACAACAGGATTTTTTTAAAAAAACAGGCTTCTGGCCTGTTACATACAACATAGTAGGGGAAAAAACAACTGGAGAATCAGAGGTATAACAATTGAAAAGTGACCAGTTCCCAAATAAGGTTAAGAATGCAAAACAGTGAAAAATATAGTGGGAAGGTGACAAGAAAAAATGTTCAACATTTTATTAGTAAGCTTTGTAGCTTTTTTCTTTCTAAATATACCTGTTTAATAAAAACTTCACAATTAGCCACAATATTTGATTAGCCAAAATATTTTTGGATAATTTCAAGTTCCCTATATTTACATGCAGTATTCTAATGTCAAATATTTAGATTATGATAAAATGTCACTGATGCTAAATATGTTTAGGAATTTTTTTTTTTTTTGCATGATTCCAAAGACTCTTCAAGGCATTGTTATGAGGTATCTTTTTCCTTTGGCCTTCAGATGCAAAGGGTTGAGCTAATCAGGCTGTGTAGGTCAGGGCATGTTATTACATTGGACTATTAAAAAAGTCTCTTTTATTTATTTGGTTCCTTTTATTTCCTTTCCTACATGCTATTCACTACTCCCTCTCTAGGCAGTCATTTCATTCTGTTCAATGTGTTTAGTTTTCATTATATATTTAACTATAAAAATGTGATTTTTATGTTTTAAATGCATGAATTCCAATTGTGATTTCTAATATATGAATTCATTTAGGTAAATAGTGTTTTCGTGTGTTCACTAAGCACTGTGTTTTTAAAATCCATCTATATTTGCTATATGAATATAATTTATTATTTCTAACCACTATATAGTATTTCATAATATACACCTAACACATTCTATTGTCTTCTCTGCCAGTGATGATTGGTTCAACTGCCACCACCACAAATAATACAGCAATAAACATCCTTGTATGTGTCCCCTAATGAATCTGTGTGAGACTTTCCTTGGGATATATATTGAAGAAATAAATAATTTAGACATAAAGTATGAGAACATAGATTTGAATAAGTGAGCTCATATTGCCCTTCTGAGTGGATACATTAGTTTTATCTCCCACCAGCAATAAATATGGATACCTATACCTCTACAAACTTGTCAATAGTTGGCATTGTTTAGCTTTCTACTTATTGCCTGGAGCATAGGTATAAAAACATAGCTCATCATTCTTTTGATTTGCATTTTCAGCATTACAAATGAATTTGGGCATCTCTTTGCTTGTTAACCTCTTGAGACGCCGCTTTGTTTTTTTTTATTATTATTATTATTATTATTATTATACTTTAGGCTCTATGGTACATGTGCGCTACGTGCAGGTAAGTTACATATGTATACATGTGCCATGCTGGTGCGCTGCACCCACCAACTCGTCATCTAGCATTAGGTATATCTCCCAATGCTATCCCTCCCCCCTCCTCCCACCCCACAACAGTCCCCGAAGTGTGATGTTCCCCTTCCTGTGTCCATGTGTTCTCATTGTTCAATTCCCACCTATGAGTGAGAAGATATGGTGTTTGGTTTTTTGTTCTTGCGATAGTTTACTGAGAGTGATTATTTCCAATTTCATCCATGTCCCTACAAAGGACATGAACTCATCGTTTTTTATGGCTGCATAGTATTCCATGGTGTATATGTGCCACATTTTCTTAATCCAGTCTATCATTGTTGGACATTTGGGTTGGTTCCAAGTCTTTGCTATTGTGAATAATGCTGCAATAAACATACGTGTGCATGTGTCTTTATAGCAGCATGATTTATAGTCCTTTGGGTATATACCCAGTAATGGGATGGCTGGGTCAAATGGAATTTCTAGTTCTAGATCCCTGAGGAATTGCCACACTGACTTCCACAAGGGTTGAACTAGTTTACCGTCCCACCAACAGTGTAAAAGTGTTCCTATTTCTCCACATCCTCTCCAGCACCTGTTGTTTCCTGACTTTTGAATGATTGCCATTCTAACTGGTGTGAGATGGTATCTCATTGTGGTTTTGATTTGCATTTCTCTGATGGCCAGTGATGGTGAGCATTTTTTCATGTGTGTGTTGGCTGCATAAATGTCTTCTTTTGAGAAGTGTCTGTTCATGTCCTTCACCCACTTTTTGATGGGGTTGTTTGTTTTTTTCTTGTAAATTTGTTGGAGTTCATTGTAGATTCTGGATATTGAGACGCCGCTTTGTAAGCTGCCTTTCAAATCTCATGCCCATTTTTTATTGGGGTTTCTGTCAGCTTCTTGTTAATTTGCAAGAATTCCTTTTCTAGTCTAGTTATTAATGCCTTAGTACTTGTAGATATTACAAATGATTCCCTCCTTTTATCATCCTGTTACCTATGCATTATCTTAGTCTGTGATGTCATTCATTGAACAGATATTTAATTCTGATAAAAAATGTGATCAGTTTTCTTCTTATGCTTTACAGTTTAAAGGTTGTGTTTAAAAACTCCTTCCCTGCTCCTAAATCACAAATATATTCTCCTGAATTATCTTCTCTTACTTTATACAATCACTTTTCACATGTAGGTATTTAATTAGATATACATTGTAAGGTACTCTATATAGAGAACAAGTTTTCCAAACATCATCAACAATCTATTCTTTCCCATGGATTTGTGCTGCAACATCAAAATATCATTGTGCTAGCAAAAATTAAATGCTAAAGAGGTCAATTTTTGATAACATCATTTTATGATTCACTTTCTGACACGCTGAGCAAAAAATGATGAAAAGCGAATTCTGTAAAAGGAAAATTTGTATATGGAAATTTGCATAAGAATTTGCATAACAATTTAAGACATTCAATACTGGGATAGTAGCCACAAGAAAAGTGACCTTTCTGTCACTGGAAGTGTTTAAGCCGAGGTTGAATGTCCACCTGATGAGTCCCATATAATAAGTGTATGGTTGATAACTTGTCCTCAGTTCTTTCATGTGCAATATAAGAGGACCATGCTATCTACTATCTAGGCCCTACATCAGATTAAGTTCAATGATTCTTTAAATCTGTGCCATCTAAATTTCCTTTCAGCTTAAAGAAACTCTGATTTTTTTAAACATTCAATCTTCTCTCTTTTATGGAATATTCCTAAAATTGGATGAAATGTCATAGCCCTAGAACCTTACAAAGTAATTATGCCTATATCTTTATTCATAAAATATCCAGAAAGCCTTGACTGCAGCTCCTTGGTAAATGAGATGAACTGTCCCCAGTATTTTTGCTCACCTTAGAAAACTTCTGGACCAATTTTTCCCAATAAATAACGTATCTCCAGTAAGATTTGCCAAAGGATTGCAGAACTTTCCTTGTAGACATCAAAAGTGAAGTCATGCACACTGATTTATTTGAGGAAGAGCTTTGTTTGTTTGTTCATAACTTACCAAGAGCTCATTATTCATATTAAGTGCCCAATAAATATTTCTACATTCTACTACTTTTTAGGGTTTTTAAAACCCCTGATTAAGTGTAAAAATTTGGAGTATGGTGGCAAAGTAAAAGTTCACAAGTCTTAATTTCAAATCTTATCCCTGGGCCAGAAGCAAAGAAAAAAGACATTCTCTTAAAAGTTGACATCACTAGCTGAAAGACCATGCCCAAGTCTTGCCCTAATTGCCTCTCCCAAAATAGTTTCTTAATATGTTACTGAAAAATTAACATCTAAATTAAACCTCGAATTATTCTGTGTCTGCCTGAGACCTTAGTGATACATCTCAAGTTAGAGAGGTGTCCATAGATTTCTAGTCAAATCTAAGTAGGAAATTCTAAAGACAATGAACCTATTACTTACTAATAAGTGCATTTGCACAATAATTGTGTTGAGAAGGTTGCATTATAGCGGTATATTACTCCCTGGCACTATTTGGGCCAAGGTTATTACATTACAGTCAAATGACTAGAATAACAGTAAGATGCTCTTTGATTTTCTAATTATTATTAAAGAATGCCTCCTGAGCCCAGCCTCAGAGGCTTCTCTTTTGAATCATCTGCAACTCACGCTGCTTTGCATGCATTATACATTAAACCCATATGGCCGTTTGAGTGGAGGGTCTCTAGAGGGAAGTTTCTTACTGCTTTTTTCACTGCAGGAGGGAGAAAGGTAGGAAAAACAAGAAAGAGAGGAAAAGGCCGGGGCTAGTGAGAAGAAAGAACACGACTGGGCAAAGATCAGGATTCAAGCAAAGGTGAGTCCAATTAATAAACATTAAATAGACATGGGAGCCAATTCTAGAAGATATTGTTTACATTTTTGTTGCTAAACTTGAGGGAGCTCCTGAGCAAGGGTGCTGTTTGTATTTGTCAGTTTTTAGTAAGCACCTCTACCCTATCATTTCCTAAGATGAGAAAGAGCTGCAGCTATTTGTCAAAAATGTATGTATACAGTTGAAGTTTGGCTTTAATGGAATCCTGTTAAAAATTAATATTTAAAATGCACCTATGCAATGTGGTACATCCAAAAATATTTCCCCAAGTTTGACAAAATACATGTAATTTTATTGAAAGATAACATATAGAAATTCCCCAATATGCTCAGAATTCCCCCACTTAAAGTCCTCCTTTGAGAACAGATAATAAAGCACTAATTCCTCAGAAATTAGGCACAGAAGTAATTCCTTCATCCATTCTCAACAGAGTAATGCGCTTGTACTTTAACTTACGCAAATCCTAAAAGTAACACCTATTTATTAGTCATATTCAGTCTTATTTCCCTGCTCTGGAACAAGTTCTATTCTTCAGGTTCAGCAGATTATGAATATCACCTAATAATATCAAATACAATTGAGCACTAATCATGTGTCAGGCATTATGCTAAGCACTAAAAATCCATAATTTTATTTATTTCTCATAACAATCTTATCTGATATATATTCATGTTATTGTAATTATTTTCACTCTACAGATGAGAAAACTAAGGCTCAGAAAGATTTTACATTTACATAATGTTCATCTCTATATGTTAAATTTTATAATTTAAATATTAAGGTAGATAAAAGGCAATTTTTTATTTTTGTTCTTGCAATGTATAGATGGATTGATACACTTTCATCTTTAATTTGATTAGTCATCTTGCCCACAGAAATATATTTAGCCTTCAAACTTACAAGTCATTTTCTTAGTTTTTCTTAGGAGAAAAACAAAATTAAATGACAATAACAACAAAACTATGTGAAATAAAATATTAATGATATTTCAGCCAATGGGATGTTAAATGTCCTCCCACTCACATTTTCATTATCTAAACCTTCCTATAAATGGGGTTACATTGTTTTTTGAATACCAATATTAATTTCTCAATTAAATATTTACCATTTAAAATATTTTTTAAAGAATCTGATATAGGTTAGTAGCACAGAGTTGATGGAAGAAAAGAATGCAAATAGCTCTGAACAGATTCTCTGTATTTAGTTTTAAATGAAGCAGGACTCCAAGAAAGCATTACATTTTACCTTTCCCATAAAGGTGGTGTTTTTTGTTTTTCTCTTTACCATTCTGGCATCTTGTCCCTGCCCGTATGTAGTAAGGAGCCTAAGTGAGCTCCAGATCTCATTTTCTTACCCTTGCTTCCATCAGTAGCAGAAAAGGTCTCTCCCTCATGGCCAGTCTATGACTCAACCCATATGTGGCACATCATCTATCCCTTACTAATCAGAATGAGATATGCATCTGTTTCCCTAAATTATCAAGCATGTGAATTGCTACACATGAATAAGAACTGAAAAGAAGCAGTTAAAATACAAAATTCCCCATTATGCAAAATCTTGAGCACTTCCCTTTTTGAAATAATACAATCATAAATTGTTGTATTTGTTTTATTGAGGGCAAATGGTCCTCAGGAAATATTTATTCCATTACAATTAAAAAGGAAGTTTTAAATAAATGCCTATCAATATTCCATTGCTCCACTTTAAAAATTAGGAAAATAGGAACTTAAAACTTCCTTTATAAATACAATTACATGCAATGTACATATTTGTTTCTATCTGTGTTTTCCATGGGATTGAGTCAAAACCAAGAAATATTTCATTTATCTTTACAATTTCCCCCACTGATAAGTGCTTTCCACAAGACTTGATGAACAGAATATTCTCAGTAAAATTTATTAAATGATGACTGAATAAACAGATAAGGAAAACAAAAAAAATGCACAAAATAATAGAAAGGGGAGCTTTAAAGTTTATGTAGCTCAACAAATGGGAAAATTAATGGCTTTAGGTATAAAAAGAAAATGTCTGAAATCTGGTTAGTGGCAGAACCAGAACTGAGTCCCACCTCCACTCACCACGCTTCCCGCTATTCCACACTTAAACTCTAAAGTATGTCCACATAACTGTGAGATACAAAAAAGGGATTAGTGACTAGAAATGTATTTGTGTAGACAGAAAGAAACAGACAAATGGGAAAAAAACATAGGGAGAAGCACAGAAACACAGTAAAATAGACTCAAAACCACATGGAATATAAAGAATCAAACCCAGAGATAGACTTATGACCCAGTATCCCCACCTATGAAGCTCTGTTGCATTTTCTTAACCTTAAACAGTGTTGTTCACCAGTTGGTATGTCCATCAGTAGGAAGTCAGTTGAATCATGGTGCAGGTATATATTAATAGTTATATAAATACCATATAACTGTTACATGAAAGATATACGTATCTGTATATGTGTGTATGTGTACATATATATGTATCTCTCTGTGTATATATACTGTATATATGTGTATACTGTATATATACTGAGATAGGCCAAGTTTTTTAAAAAAGTAAACATAAAAACAAAGTGCACAAAAGTAAGAATCAGATACTACTAAGTGGGAAAAAAGAAAGTATAAGATACAGATATTTACATACATGATGCTTGGAGAGACTAGAATATCTCTGAGTATGTATACACAAGAATCCAAAATCTGGTTGACTTCAGAGAGAAAACTAAAGGACTAAAGATAAGAAGTGGGCGTTTGTTTTGTTGTATGTATTCTCTTTGGCAGTGTTATAATTTCTTACTAGATACAGATGACTTTTTAAGAGACAAAAATGAAAATAAAGGATTCGTCTGGCTCATAATTTACTATAATACCAAGATTGACACTGTTTTTTGAATTTCTCAAGTTTTACCATGATTTTTGAACCAATAGTTATCAACAAGAATTAAAATTAAAATTATAGGAGATTATATTAGAGGTTATAGATGGAAAGAAACTATGCATTCTAGTTTAGAGCACAGTGCTAGACATCAAATAGACAATAAATCACAGAACCTGATGCTAATAATCAGTAAATTACAGAAAAGGATCACTTTCTTCCTCCTCTCTTCCAATCAAACCTCTCTCCAAGATCTAGCTATTACTTCTCAGAGATTCCAAGCCAAAAAACCAAAAGCCTTATGACTTATTTTCAGTTTTGAAAATACACTTTATCACCCTTTGATTAAGCCTCTGATTAGGAGACGTAGTAACACTGTTAAGCATATGGTTTGATATGGGCATTTGAATTAAACCATGAGACCAATCACACTAGACACTTTTTCTCTAAGATGGCAGGCATAATTCTTGAGAAAATGTATTTCTGACAGGGAGCAACTGGAATAATACAAATTTTATAGATACGTAGTAGGTGTATATACTTATGGGGTACACAAGATATTTTGATACAGGCACACAATGCATAAAAATCACATCAGAGTAAATGGAGTATCCATCACCTCAAGCATTTATCATTTCTTCATGTTAAAAACATTCCAATTATACTCATTTAGTAATCTGTAAATAGACAATACATTTATGTTGACTTAAGTCACCTTGTTGTGTTATCAACTACTCGATTGTATGCATTCTATCTAAATACATTTTTGCACCCATTAACATGCTCCACTACCCCCCACTTCCCTTTCCTGCCTCTGATAATCATCATTCTACTCCCTATTCCCATGAGTTCAATTGTTTTAATTTTTAGCTACCGCAAATGAGAAGAATATGCAAAGAAGAAATGCCTGGTTAATTGCACTTAATATGATGTCTTCCAGTTCCATCCATGTTGTAGCAAATGACATAATTTTCTTCTTTTTTATAGCTGAATGGTACTGCATTGCGTGTATGTATCACATTTTCTTTATCCATTTATCTGTTGATGGACACTTCGGTTGCTTCCAAAGCTTGGCTATTATAAATAGTGCTACAATAAACATAGGAGCATAGATATGTCTTCGATTTATTTATTTTCTTTCTTATGAACATATACCTACCAGTGGGATTGCTAGGTCATAGGGTAGTTCTATTTTTATTTTTTGAGAAACCTCCATACTCTTTTCCATAGTGGCTGTACTAATTTACATTCCCACCAACTGTGTTCTATGGCTACATTTTCTCCACATCCTTGCCATCGTTTCTCACTGCCTATCTTTTGGATAAAAACCATTTTAACTGAGGTGAGATGATTTCTCATCGTGGTTCTGATTTGCATTTCTCTAATTATCAATGATGTTGAGCATCTTTTCATATAGTATTAGTCATTTGTATATCTTCTTTGAGAAAAGTCTATTCAGATCTTTTTCACATTTTTTGATCTAATTATTGGATTTTTTCCTATAGAGTGGTTTGAGCTCCTTATATATTCTGGTTTTTAATCCCTTGTCAGATTGGTAGTTTTCAAATATTTTCTTGGCTATTAGAGTTCTTTTTTGGTTCCATATAAATTTTTAAATAGTTATAATCCCTTTAAATAAACTCCTACTCCTATCTCTTTCTCTACCTCCTCTTTAAGGCCAATAATTCTTAGATTTATCCTTTTGAGGGTATTTTCTAGGTCTTACAGATATGATTTTTTTTCTTTTGTATCCTCTGACTGTGTATTTTCAAATAATCTGTCTTCAAACTCACTAATTCTTTCTTCTGCTTAATCAATTCTGCTATTAAGATATTTTGATGCATTATTCAGTATGTCAGTTGCATTTTTCTAGAATTTCTGTTTGACCCTTTTCAATTATTAATATTTCAATCTCTTTGTTAAATTTATCTGAGAGAATTCTGACTCATTCTCCACACCACACACCCACTGCTGGTGGACAGGAGAGTGGTAGTGTTGGCAAAACAAGACTGTCTCTCCTACCCAATTAAATGCCTCTTTCAGTGATGTGAAGTTAAATCCAGGTACTGTGATTGCTGCACCTGATATTGATTCTTGTGATGGTGCTTTTCTCTGTGCAGATAGTTGTTGAAATTTGGTGCTCCTTTCAGGCAAACTCTGTAGGCTTCTGTTCCACCATTTTGGTCTGTCACCCTCCTCTTGATAATGATTTCCAATTTTATTCCATTGTGGTTAGAGAAGATACTTGATATGATTTTTTTTTAATTTTTAAAGACTTGTTCCTTGGGCTAACATATGGTCTATCCTTAAATATGATCTGTGTGCTAAGTAGAAGAATGTACATTCTGTAGCCATTGAATGAAATGTTTTGTAAATATTAATATCTATTAGAAACATGTGGTCTATGGTGCAGATTAAGTCCAATTTTTTTATTTCTTTTCTGTCTGGATGATCTGTCCATTACTGAAAGAAGGCTGTTGAAGTCTCCAGCTATTATTGTATTGAGGTCTTTCTCTCTCTTTAGCTCTAATAATATTTGGTTTATATATCTAGGTGCTCCAGTGTTGAGTGTGTATATATTTACAATTGTTATACTCTCTTGCTGAAATGACTTATTTATCATATATAATGACCTTCTGTGTCTCTTTTTATACTTTGTGTCTTGAAATCTATTTTGTCTGATGAAGTATAGCTACTCTGCTCTTTTTTGGTTTGCATTGACATGGAATATCTTTTTCAATCCCTTTATTTTCAGTCTACATGTGTTTTTATAGGTGAAGAGCTTCTTGTAGGCAACAGATCATTGGGTCTTTTTTTTGAAATTCATTCAGCTACTCTATTTTTTAATTAGAGACTTTAGCTCATTTATATTTAATGTTATCATTGATAAGTAAGAACTTTCTATTGCCATTTCATTATTTGTTTTCTGATTGTTTTATGGTCTTCTCCTCCTCTCTTCCTTTCTTTTTTTTTGTGAAGAAGACTTTCTCTGATGGTGTGTTTTAATTTCTTGCTTTTCGTTTCTGTGTATCAGTTGTATTTTTTTTGTTTTGAAGTTGCCATGAGACTTGCAAATAACATCTTACAGCCCATTATTTTAAACTGTTGACAATTTTACTCTAATTGCCAAAACAAACAAACAAGCAAATAGAAAAGTGATAAAAACTTTACACTTTAATTCATCCCCCCAACTTTTTAACTTTTTGTTGTTTCTATCTACATGTTATCATACTGTCTATGTCTTGAAAAGTTGTTGTAGTTATTATTTTTCATAGGTTCATATTGTAATCTTTTAACTCAAGACATGAGTTGGCTGCCTCAGAAATGAGGACACTATGAACAATTTGCAATAGAAATAGGAGGAGCCTATGTGAAGATATAGATTTCTAACATGTTATATGTGGTTAGAAAATGTTGCCTGGTAGCATCATTAATCAAAGCTAAAAATTTACCTAACAGAACCCAGCAGCCCCAAACTCCAGCCATTTCCTCTCTGGTTTCCTATAAAAACACACCAGTGTGAATTTCATTAACACCTATCCCTAATCCGTCTGTTCAGCCCTACCACCTGTTTTACAAATTATCATCAATCAGGGATTGGGATTGGTTTGTCTTCAGGAAAGGCAGAACCAAAAAGAGGAGTTTTCTGGCCTAATTACTTGTTTTTTAAACAGGCACACCCACACATTTTGCCTGCAAATTGTGATGCTTTGATATGCAGTAAAATTATTTTCACTCTGAAGTAATTTTAGATTGAGCCATTTATCACAGAACATCAAGGGTTGTCTTAAAAAGATAAAATGAATTGTGCCTCAATTGCCTAGTTAATTTCCTAAAAATGAAGGTTCCTTGTTTGTATTTAGCATGAGGATTACTCATGCAAACACTTAGTCTTCCTCACTGGGTGATTCTAAGCCCCTTAAGGTTAGGATTCCTGCCACACTCAAGACACACACACACACACACACACACACACACACACACACCATCTAGCCCAATGTCACAGACATAGTAAATACTCAGTATATCTGAGAAATTAATAATTCAAGTTCCCTACCTTGTCTTTTTCTTTAGCGTGTGCTAGATATTGTATACAATTCCAATGCCCGGTTAATTTTATCTTTCTAGTAATAGCTTGTCAGATTTGTGGAATTATAGAGCCCACAGGCAGCCTCAAGGTTTATTGGATGCACTTCTTTATTTCACAGATGAGAACATTGAGGTTATATGGAATTAATAAGAGAGTTGTCTAAAGTCAACTAGGGAGTAGCAAATCTGGAACTAGTCTCATTCCTGAGTTCTAGTGATCTCTTCTCTGAATCACACAGAACTGTCTCCTATCAGAGCAATCTAATTGGAGGTTAAAATGCAACCCTATGAACCTTGCTATATATCTGTTTATTTCCTAGGATACATCCTTTTTGCCTTTAAATGGAAAATATGAATATTTGTCCAAGACATACATGGAACAATCTGAATATCCCCAAAGAATGTCATTCATTAAAAAACACCAACAACTTTTGGCATTATCACAATAAATGATGGAGAGAGAGAAAGTCCTTGGAATTTTTCTTAAGTTGATCAGTGCAATGATTTCTTAGCCAAATTTACTATCTTACACATATTTTGCATTAAATACAAAGACAGGAGTAAATAAAAAATAATACATTGGCTTCATCTAGTCTTTCCGATACCTTGATTGAGAATTAACTTTGCCAGACTCTATGTGGAACAGAGATAAAGAAACCGGTTTTCATTTTCAAAGAGGTAACGTGAGATTTGATTGCTCATACTCTGTGAAGCACATAGGGACATTCATCACAGCCCACTAAAGAAAGAGCGATTTTTGCATTGCCACACCTTAAATGCATAATAGCAACTGAACATTAAACATTTCAGTGTTTAAGTAACTGATAAGCTCCTCCTACTCCCCAAAATGTTTAACTGAGAAGATAGAAAAACAAAACAAAACATGTTTTCAACTATAGTTATAATAATTATAAAATCAAAGACAAGCCTCCAGAGGCCCTTAAGCTGGATATCACAGACAAAGCAGACAGTCCTCTGATGAGCTATCATGTGATCTTTGTGCGGCTAAGCTTTAAGAGGAATGGAGGAGTTCACAAGCTAGGAAAGTTTGCTGTGAAATTCCTCAACTTAGGGAGAGAGGAATGTCAACAGGAACAATGAAGTCTCTAGGAAAACCAAGGAAATAATTTTCACTCCCAGATATGTTTCTTCTTTTGGAAATCCCAACAAACCTGAACAGGGAGTTTCTTGTGGAATTCGGAAGAGGTGGTGATAGCAACAACCAAGTACAACTAATGCACTGCAGGTGTTAAAAATCTACCATGCCCTACTTGTGTATTGATTTGAAATCAATATAATTGATTTAGTCAGCTCTCTGACCCAGTGAATTCAAGGCAATCAAAATAGCAAATGCAGATAGCTACACAAATGTGATCATTCTTATTTAAATAAGCTACACTGGAAAATAAAAATAGCAGCAACTATAAAAATGAAAATAACGATAGCTAATATTTGCTGAGACTCTGTCTCAGTTGCTCCCTCTAGATTATATGTTGCATTTAATCCTTACAATACCCCCTCTGAGATATATAGTATCTGTCAAAACTCATGCTACTACCTTTTTCTGTTTGAATAAGCATTCTAAAGCACTCTATTGGTAATCTTTTCCAAGGCATTAAGCATATTCTGCCTTGATTTCTGAGTTATGTGCTTGCTTATCTCTTTTTCCTGATTATAAACACCTTGAGAGCAGGAAGCATAACAGCAAAATAACAGTGCTTGCTATTTAAGTGAGAATCAACAAATATTTACTGGATTGAACTGAATTAATTTGCATTGAAATGTAGATTGCAAATGTGCAGGAAAAATCCAAGTTACATAGGAATTAATTAGCAAGTCACTGCTCAAACTCCAGGTGTTTATATCAATTACTAGAACATGGATATGGTTTTAAATTTAAATTTGCTCTTTCTACATTTCTATTCTACCATAATTTGAAAGTTTGTCAATATCATCAACTATTGCTACCCTGTTAAAGGATAGGATGAGTAGAAATCTGAGACTATCAGGGTATGAAATGAGGAGCAGACCCCAAAGCATGTAATTCCATGTAGCCAGATATTGCTATGCAAGATTATTGATGCAGTAATTTATGCAAATATCACAAGCCATGGGAAAAATTTATTATACTGAATTCATTAAAGTGTTACTCTAACAAGCATTTTTGATGTTCTCTTTCTTATTTTTACTTTCATTTTGTAGGTATTGTCCTGGATCATAGTTTTTAATGACTTTGTGTCATAAAATATAGTTTGCTTTGGACTGCATTGAAAAGGTGGATAATTAATTTGTTGGCAGAGAAACATACATAAGGAATAAACGTAACTTTCTCAGGAACTTAACTGAAGCATACTGCTGCGCAATGCTAAATATGCTGTACCCACAAGTCATTCTAGTCATTTTCTGTCACATACTGCAGCAATCTTCTGAAAAGATATTTACTACTACTTTTTTCTTATATAGTTTTAGATAAAGAGACCTGCATAGGAAGTGTTGATATTGTTATCCTAAGGTCAATAATTATATCATTTTTGGAGCTAATGTTGAAATTATGAACTTTTATTTTGTACATAACTACAGGTCATAGAACAATTCACATGAGTGTGAAATTTCTTGCACCTACTTATATAATCTGTTTCCATTTTCTATTACCAACTATTTCTAATTTGGGGGAAAAATTATTCAGAAAATTATTACTTAACTGGAAAATCTTTTTTTTTTTTTCTGGCAGAGCTACCTGAGGTTTTATTTTGGACAAAAGAAAAAAAAGCAACTAAATTGTTTTGCAGCTGGAGAAATGGGCAAGGGGGGTCCCCGGGCAGTAAACTCCCTGGCAGGTGAGCTGAGGGCTAGGGCTGAGCCTCAGGTGGGTCCCCCGTTCGCTGGGCTACTCTGCATAACGGCCTCCCTCCCGGGCTCTGGGGCAGCTGCAGGAGGAGTAGGCTGGGAGGGGCTTCCGCACCTGTCACTTGGGCAGGACATCAGAGGACTCAGACACCAGCTTCCCATCGCGGGTCTCAATCTTCTTCACAACCACGCCCCTCGTGGAGCCGGTGCGGCTGAAGGTTCTGGACCCCGCGCCAGAGCCAAAGCTGGAGCCCAGGCGGTAGCTGCGGCTGGGAGTTGTGAGGCCCCCATAGGCCGAGGTCAGTACACTTGCATTGCCGCTGGTGGTCTTCTTATGGATGAATACTCATGTTCTGCATCCCAGACTCCAGCCAGCTCTCTTCACCCTCCAGCAGCTTCCTATAGGTGGCAATCTCAATGTCCAGGTCCAGCGTGACGTTCATCAGCTCCTGGTACTCACGCAGCTGCCGCGCTATGTCCTGCTTGGCCCGCTGCAGGGCAGCCTCCAGCTCGGACAGCTTGCGGTTGGCATCCTTAACGGACAGCTCCCCACGCTGCTCGGCATCTGAGATGGCAGCCTCCGGGGAAACTTCTGGCCTTTGAGGCCCTCAATCTCAGCCTGAAGCCAGCTGATGTTCCAGTTCATCTCAGAGATCCGAGTCTTTGTGCGCTGCAGGTCATCTCTATGCTTCCCAGACAGCGTCTGCAGCTACTCATACTTGATCTGGTACATGCTGTCAGCCTCAGCCTGGCTGCGGTTGGCCATCTCCTGGTACTGCGCCTTTACCTCAGAGATGATGCTGTCCATGTCTAGGGAGTGGCTGTTGTCCATGGACATCACCACAGACGTGTCCAAGATCTGGGACTGCAGCTCCCGGATCTCCTCTTCATATATCTGCCTAAGGAAGTTGATCTCATCAGTCAGCCCTTCCACACGAGACCCCAGCTCTACCTTGTTCATGTAAGCTTCATCCACATCCTTCTTGATGAGGACAAATTCATTCTCCATCTCTGTAGGCTTATTGATCTCATCCTCGTACTTGTTCCTGAAGTCCTCCACCAGCCCCTGCATGTTGCCAAGCTCCGCTTCCAGCTTCAGCTTCTCGTGGCCCAGAGTCTCCAACTGCCGCCTAAGGTTGTTGATGTAGCTCTGGAACATGTTGTCCATGTTGCTCTGAGCCATCTTCTGCCGCTGCAGGAGGCTCCACTTGGTCTCCAGCATCTTGTTCTGCTGCTCCAGGAATCGTAACTTGTCTATGAAGGAGGCAAACTTGTTGTTGAGGGTCTTGATCTGCTCCTTCTCCTGGGTGCGCACGGCCTGGATGTTGGGGTCCACCTCCAGGTTAAGGGGACTCAGCAGGCTCTGGTTGAACGTGGGTGGTGATGCCTCCCATGCCGCTGGCTCCACCATAGCCTCCACCCAGGCCACTCAGGAAGGTGCTGCTGCTGCCTACTCGGGAGAAGCTCAAGGAGCTGATGAGGGCACTGGGCCCACTCATGTAGGAGCAGCTGCTGAAGTCCCAGGGGCCAGAGGTGGACACCTTGTAGGACTTCTGGGTCACCCTGATGGACGAGGTGGAAGCAGGAGTGGAGGCAGGCAGGTGGGCCAAACCAGAGGGAGATCCCAGAAGGAGCAGAGAAGCTGCTTCTCGGTGGAAAATCGTTTTATACTTTAAGATTTGTATTCCAAAATATCAGTAGTTTTCAAAAATGTTAACTATGACCCACGATAAGAGGCAATATTACAGCGTGGCCCACACAAAAACAAACATATATAAAACATGAATCAAAAGCTTTATTACATAGTACCTATCCTTGCTATGCACCACTAATTTTGACATTTTCTGTTAAATACTATTTTATTTCATGTTTTAAAAATGCTTATCATAACACTAAATTAATTTCACAACCATTAATAATCACAGCCTTCAAATTTTTTTAAATGTCATGAACATTAGAACGATTATATAAATTAGAAGTGAGCTATTCTTAAATATATCCTTTTCTCTAGAAATTCCTTATAGATTTTCAAAAACTGCCACTTAGCACCTCAGCTAAATGATTAGATTTGTGGTTATAGACATGAATACTTTGCCTGCAAAGGTGATATAAGTACTTCATCTTTTGGGTGTGTGGTATATTAGTTTTAATTCAGAGCTGTAGACCCAGACAACTGTTAGGTACGGGCACAAATATTGACATTTTTTCCTCCACAGAGATGAGAGTTCTTGAGAAAAACAGTGAAGTGCAAGATAGAAATAAAAAGGAAGACTATGAGATGCAGCTGAATAAAGATAAAAGTAATAATTAATCTCTCTTTTCCCAGTCCCAGCAAATGGGATTATCTGGCCAGGTCAGTACCTCTCTTGACAGAGAAAAGTGAAATTCTTTCTCAGACACCTGCTTGCAGTTTCAAAGTAGAAATTAACAAACAACAAAATCACTGAATGAAACTATAAAGGAGAAATACTTTTATTCATTTTCTTAAAATTTTTATCTATAAATTCAGAGGATAATAAATTATTTAAACTATTTAAATTAATAATTGCCCCCATGTTGCTGACATTGTGTAAAGAAAGATTAATTGTAATATTTGTTGAATTAAATTTATTAATAATATATGTCCAACTTATTAAAAAATAATATTTTTAATGAATGAATAAAAATCTTCTAAGTCAAAGATTTACAAGAAATATTTAATATTACTTGGTCTTCTAAAGTAAGGTTATATTTGAAAATATGTAAAGTCCAGTTTCTCTAATGTATTTGTTTTTTAGTTCATTCATATTTACCATCTGCAATTATTAAATTATTCAAACAATTTATTCATTCCACTGTCTTCTTGCTTCTATTTCATTCAACTCCTAATCACCAGATGAGATAGTATTCTGGAAAACCAATATTTATTTCATTATTCTTCTACCTCATATATCAGTGCCTTCTAGTTTATATCCAAGGCCCTAAAATTAGAAATAAAGGTTTCCCTAACCTGGATCTAGCCAACCTATCTCACCTAATTCCTTGCTTCACTGTGTGTTCAACACTGTGGACAAATGGAAGCCAATGATAATCCTGAAAGACACACCCACGAACACCATAAATCCAAATGTTGAACTCACGAAAGATCAAAATCCTGACACCGTAACTCTGCAAAAAGTAATTTTAAAAATATTTAAAAGATATTTACATTTTTAAAAGGAGACTTATTTGAGAAACATACAAAAACACAGCAGAACACTTCATAAGCCACTTTACCCAATAACATAGGCAATAATAACACAGATTTCAAGTATGAACATTCAGGTATACTGATAGTCACAGTGATACAACAGTTATGAGCAGATGAACTATATTCATAGAAAAAATGTCAAAAGCGAAATGTATGAATACCTATCACTATGGTTGGTAATAGTGTGTTTTAGGACTGCTCTCCTAAATACTGTGAGGGACGAACTAAGTCTTTTGACATGATTGATTGAAAACCAGAACGGGTCACCACTGTACCAATCACCCAAAGAGCCAAGATCTCAAAAAATTTTATCTTTCACAAATGCAGATGTACAAAAATTGTTTTCATTTACTGAGGAAATTCCAATATTTTTACATACATGCTCCAATGCTTACACTCGAAGTCAATGTTGTGATAATGCACTTTCATGGAATCATATTTACAGAAAATGCATAAAACAAATTAGAAATTTCTAGAAGTCTCTACATGATTTATACTTCCAGTATTGGAAATGATGCAGAGATAAAATACATATCACAGAGAATTGTAAAGGAAAAAAAATGCTGAGAATGTAAAATACTGGGGAAAAAATTGAAAAAAAGAAAAAAACTCCAGAAAACTAAAAAGAAAATTTAGCATTTGAAAAATGTGTATTACAAGGATAGATTATGGACAATTGCACAGAGATAGTTCATAAGAGCTGGCTAACTTTCACAACATTAACAATATTTTGAACCCTAGCATCACAATGAGTGGCTGATTTGTTTTCTTTCAGGACACGGCTCAAAGTGTTCACCTTCCCTTTCTGCATGGTGCTGCTCTTTTTGAAATGCTTCTGTGATTTGATATACACAGACATGAAGATTTTCTATTACATTTTCCCATCTTCTATGCCATGCTTCTGTGTTGTTTTGCATACACAGAAATCTATTCCACAGGCACTTATATACAGACCACAAATTTGGCAGAAACAATACTTGTGATCAAACAGCAACACCATTGCTTAAGTGTCTTCTTATCCTACCATGCATATAATTATTTATGCATCAGTCAGCAACTTCATGAGCTTCTTCAGGCAGCTTCAATTCATTAGAAGCTCCTGGAATATCATCAGCTGAAGGAAATGCCAACGCAGGCAATGACGCATTTTTAAACTGAAGTTCTCATTGTTGCTGTAACATGTGGCCAATCCTCTCATCTGAATTTTCTGCCAAATGCATTGGCTGAATGGAAAAATACAAACTTTATTGGTAACACCTTGAAATTCACTTTTAAAGCCTTGATTGCACCTAGTTCTAAATCTGTCATTATAGTTTGGGGATTCAAGTGAAATTCATTTTCTTCTGCAAAAAAGACAGTAACAAGGTAATTGTTCTGCCTAACAATGCAACTATCCTGTGATTGTGATTTTCAGGATTTTAGACGTTAGCAATTTTAGACTTTAGGAATATTGATCTTTAGGAAATTTGATCTTTTGGGATCTTATGGCACTCAGGATTGTGTCTTTCAGGATTATGACCCAAACCTGAACAAATCTGTCCCTTTGAATATAGATGTATCTGTGTTTCTGCCTTAAGCAATATTCATCCTTCTTTCAAGAAAGGCTTCTCATTGTTTCAGCACCAAGCCATATCCCACCCTTTACTTAAGGAGCAATTCAACTGTTACCCAAACTCTCCTCAGGTCTTTCTATCCTGTGAGTAAAAATGGGGTTCATATTTCTGCATAGCGTATTATTCTATAACTTAGTGAATTTAAAAAAACTATTAATCACACTTATTAGTATTTCTCTTTGTTTCTTGTATTAGGAATTTGGAAGAGGGTTGTCTGAGCAGTTCTGGCTCAATATCTCATGATGCTGCAGTCAGATATGGGTCAGGACACACTCATCTGAAGACTTGACTATGTGTGAAAGATATGCTTACTCACATGGATGGCAAGTATGGGCTTTTGGTGGGAGGTCTCAGTTACCCTCCCTGTGGGCCTTTCCATAGGGCTGCTTGGTTTTCCTTAAGACAGGAAGTTTAGGTTCTCCCACAATCAAAAAAAAAAAAACAAGGTGGAAGCTGCAACGCCTTTTATGTCCTAACCTCAGATATCATACACCGTCACTTCCACAGTATTCTACTGGTCACATGGGTCAGCACTAATCAATGTATATGGGCTCTACCCAAGGACGTGAATATCAGAAGCCAAGGACTGCTGGGAGGCCTCTGGGAGGCCAGATACCACAGTTTTAATTGCAGTAAATGGACCCTTTAGGGCCTGCTTCTACCCAATATTTGAAATACCTGGAGTCCCTCAAAGTTTCCCTTTATTATTTCTAAAAGTATCTCATATGGATTGAAGCACAGAGTTCTCTCAGATACCACGCAATCCCTGCCATTTTTTTCTGTCTTTTGGCTTCAGGCTTATAAAATCCCATGAAGGCCCCTTTCTTCAATATCTGGCACAAATCCTGATCATTGTGAGTGAATACGCACTATGCACATGCCCCCACCGGGCCAAATCCTCTCTGCTGTGCCAAACATGATGCGGGGCCCAAAGCTGCGAACCTTGGGTGGCCTCCTGTATGCTTGATGCCATGAGGTGGCAGGCACGCTCTGTTGTCTATTCTCTGCACATGTAGGGGAGAATGAATCCCAGGGAGTCAGCCCACGTGGCACAGTACATTATATGTTTATGGAGCTCCCAGTGATTTCAGACCTTTTGATAAGAGAGCCCTTTCATGTGTTACCTCAGTTTTCCTAGCACTTGATCTATGTCGTTTCAGGCTGAAGGATGAGCTGAGTGATGGGCATTATTCTATATTAAAAACAGCTCTTCACTTCCAGTACCTATCATGTTATTGGGCATAGCTATGTGCCAACTTTCTTTCTGCCTTGTAATAGTTATTTCCCAAGAGGTTTGCTTTCTCATAAAAATCTGTCTCTTATGAATCCTAAAGTGCATTCAATTTAGGTTCAACTGGGACTCCAACTACATTCCTCCTGCTAATATCCTTAAAAGGTCTCTAGTCCCAGAAATGGAAAATCGTTTTTATTGGGATAAACAGAATCTTTTCCTAGGCTTGACCCTGAGGGATGCTGTTACCTACACAATAAATAGCCAAGAGCCACCTGTGTAAAGACTTTCCAGAAGCTCTAATGACAGAAGTAGTGTAATCAACGTTGATTTAACAACTCTTGTGAAAAGTTAATTTAGAATAGCTTTATCCGTTCCCTCACATTATCACTTAAGGAGGCAAAGAGACTAGTGATATAGTTCATAGGTTTTGAAGAAAAACAGGCTGAAATTAAAAGCCCAGTTTGTCCACATAGCAGCAAAATACACTTGGTACGTTACTAAGTCTAATTTTCTTCATCTGATATCATATGGTTATCATAAGAATTACCTAAGACTCTTCAAGTCTGTGTTTAAAAATAAATGATAGGAACATTCACTATTATCATTATCATCCTAATAATTACTGATACTATCCCATAACAAGGCTTCTCAACATTCTGTAAAACTCCCTTTAGTAGCTTAGGGGCCAATAGTGGACTGAGGTCCAGCCTGTAGCTGATTTTCCAGGCCATACCATCAACGGTACCCTCTTTGTCCTCAGAGTCAAATTTTAATTTTGGATCTTCAGAGCACAAGCAAGAGGGAGATTGAATCTCAACTTACCTCCAGTCTTTATTATGGGAACTGGAATAGACAAAACTCTATTGTTAATATCAAATTTGAAATCAATTTGAAGCCATTTGAAAGGCAAGATCATGGAGTTTCTGACTACATTCCCTGCTCTGCACTTTCCTTCTTGGTAGTTGTCTTCCTCCCCCTGCCTTTCCTCAGAATTCATCAATCAAAATCTCCCTGGAACTAGGCTTCTCAAAGTACAGTCCCTACAGTACTTTTCACTTCAAGAAGGAAAGCATAATAGTTGAAATTAAGATTCCCAGGCCCCACCTCTCTTTCTCTCTCTCTCTCTCTTTCTCTCTCTCTCTATATATATATACACACATAAAACACGTGTGTGTATGTATATAAAAAACACGCACATAAATATATATTATATATTTTATATGTATATAAAATGTGTGTGTGTGTGTGTGTGTGTGTGTGTGTGTGTGTTTTCTTTCTCAACACACTTCTAAGGTGATTGATGTGCAGGGAGCTTGGATCCAAACTTTGAGTAGCACCACCATACTGCACAAAAAGTTTGGGAGCTATGGAATCAAACCATCATTAATTAAGCCTTATGTTTAAAAGACCAGAAAAGCTAGGCTTGACATGGCTTACCAAGTAAAACTGGACTTTTAAATTACTAAAATTTTGCTTTTGCTATGGTCATGTGCCACAAGAAAAAATGGTATTAATGAAACAGTAATGAAATGGTTGGTTGTTCCAACTCACAGTTCTATATGTTTATTACACACAATATTAGGGGAAAACTTAATGATCAGCCACTAGTTTGGGTCACCTCAAAGTTACTTCTAGGATAGTGCCTTGAAATGCTGGATAACTTGGTAGTTGTTCCAATGATTAGTGCTTCCCCATCTTGGGTTTTGCCCATCTTTATGCTATAAATGGCTTTCTATTTCTCCTTCTCTATCAATTTGTATTAAGTATGGGAATCATACTTTCTTTCCTATTATCCTAGCCTCCATTAAAATATTTTACTATAGCAACCATTTGCTTAGAGTGAACCTCATCTCACCTACTATTTCTATTACTGTCAATAAAAAAGCTTTTTTTCCACAATTACAAGCACAAATGTCCTACAGTCTGATATATTTTTAAAAATGGAATCCATATGGTCGTGGGGCTTTTTCCTTGGTTTAAAACACCTATGTGTCCATCATCAAGCATTCCCCCACAATTGTAAGACATTCTTTTCCTTGATAGAGCAGACGTTATTCCCTATGTATCCTGTAGGCTTCAATCAACACACTTTTCTCCCTATTTTCCATCCCTACCTCCTTTTACATAATGCCTTAGTGGAAAGTTCCAGCTAGGGTCAAAACGTTCTTTGCCTAATGCTGGCAGGGAGCCTCTGGTCTCCAGGGAAGACCATCACTTTTCGCTTGGAAACTAAACAGTCTTTTCTACCAGCTGCAACAATATTTCTAACCCAGTTTTCTATTGCTATGCCCAGGCTTGGGGATATATAAATAATCTCTGCCAGTACACATTTTCTCTATGCTCATTCTATTATCTGTTTAATACAACGCAGTTAGTTCTAATCTTTGGGTAGCAATTAGTCCATGCTATAAATAGATGCTATACTAGAATTACTAATTACCCAGAGAAACCCAAGGAATATAATTTCTGTTTCACAGAGCACACCAGCCTGAGGATTAAGAAAAATCATAACAGCGGTATATTATTTCTCTAATTTGGCTCCATTTCATGACTGGAATTTGCAGACTTCCTTTTCCTTGGTGTCCATGCACAGAAACTTCTGAGCTCTCACATTGCCTCTGCCAGTCCCTCCTTCCCTACTTTGGCTCTGACACACTGTGGTGGCCCAGATGGCTTCTGTCTGTGAAACTCCTTTCAGGCCCCTCTCCATAGGCAGGGAAGGTAGTGCCATTTCACACTTATGCCCTCTGCAGTCCAAGGTGCTCCAAGGGAAGCCCCTCTTCCTCATGATAAAGTTACACCCTGGGAGCACAAAGCAGAGCTGCTTTGTGGTCAGTATATCATCTCCCAGAAATTTTGGAATACTTGCCTTTTCTAGAAAACTTTATTTCATTTTTCCCAAAGCAGCTTTCTCCACATTCCTGTTTGTCCAGGCCAAACAGTCCATTTAAGTAAAGCATCAAGCTGTGTTCACTCTTTTCTAACACTAGGACTTGACTAATGTAACAAATCTTTTTAGGAAGAGTTTATTCCCAGGATGCTTTTAAGTGCCCCATGCAAATGTATTCTCAGCATGTCCACTTTATCAGTGTCATAGGAATACACAGGTCCAACTTTTAGGGTGAACAGAGTTTTGCCTTATGCTCAGCTCTCCCCTTCCTCCACCTCTGCCTTTGCAGAGTACTCAAAATCCAACATTTGGTTGAAGGTACAGTCTTGAGTAAGTTACTAATTTTTTTATGAGACTTTAAGATATTCAAGGCTGGTGTATTAGTTATCTATTGCTGCCTCACAAATTACCCCAAAATGTCATGATTGCAAACAACAAGCATTTGTTATCTCACAGGCTCTGTGAGTCAGGCACCTGTGAGCAGCTTAGCTAGCTGGGTCTGTCTCAGAGCCTCTCATGAGGGTGCAATCAAGGTGTTGGCCAGGGATGCAGTTATCTCCAAAGTCAATTCAGAGACCTTTTTAAAAAAACATTTACAGTGTTATGCCAAATTAGATATTGATTACATATATCATGAAATTAATAAATTAAGCAGATTTTTCTACTTCATAATTAACGTCAAATTTAATAGTCTCTTCACTGATTCTTTGTACTGAGAAAGGGTATTTTCATTTTCCCCCTCATTCTTAAGACTAACAAAGGACATTCTGTAATCTTCAGTTTCTTTGGTACCAAGGAGCTCTTATTTATTCCTTATATTTCTCAGCAGCTTTAATTTGGATAAATGTTTTCAGGATTTTTTTTTTTTCAAATTGCTTCCAACCTCACGCTCAGGTCACTGCTGACTCTAGACTGAAAACACCAGATTCTCCTCAAATAAGTCTCCCCATAAGAGTTGTTCACAACATGGTAACTGGCTTCCCTCAGAGTAAGGGCTCAAAAACACAGAGGCAGATAGAGAAAGAGAGAGAGACAGATACAGACAGATGGAGAGAGAGAGAGAGACAGAAACAGAGAGACACACAGAGAGAAAGAAAGAGAAGGAAGGAGATGCTCAGAATTCCTATGCCTGGTTACATGGATTTTGTGTATGTGATTTTTTTTTCCATTGTAATTTGACAATATTTCAGGATAGAGTCATTTTATAGTGTTTATTAGGAAATTCTAATGAGTATTGGGCTCAAGGAGAACTCTTTAGAAATGGCATGTGACAACTATGTGAATATTAATTCATTGAATTCATTGCCATTACAGCGAACACAAAATAATAAATATATCCAAAGTAATTGGCTGTTTAAAATCACATTTGCAAAACAGCCTGTGGTTAAACTGCTTGTTAACTTGGCAGTGGCAAAATAGGACAATTTTATACTGAAGTGGTTTTTATAGAAGGTCTCTGCCAGAACTAAGGACTTTCCTGGAAATGATTTGTAAAATGCTTTGTATAAAGACATACTGCAAATAAGGCCGCCAACTTCATATTTCTACACTCATTCTTTATTGTTGTAAGCTGAATAATACCCGCACCCCCCCTCCAACCCCAGAGATGTCACATTGTAATCCTTGGGATCTGTGGCCTTATATGGAATACCTACAATGAATAGGTGGCCTTACATGGTAAAAGAGGCTGTAGATATGATCAAATTAAGGGTCTTCAGATGCAGAGATTATTCTGGATTATCTGAATAGGCCCAGTGTAATCACGAGGGTCTTTATGAGAGAGAGAGGTATGGCCAGGCGCGGTGGCTTATGCCTGTAATCCCAGCACTTTGGGAGGCCAAGTCGGGCAGATCATGAGGTCAGGAGTTCGAGACAAGCCTGACCAACATGATGAAACCCCATCTGTACTAAAAATACAAAAATTAGCTGGGCATGGCGGCATGCACCTGTAATCCCAGCTACTTGGGAAGCTGAGGCAGGAGAATAGCTTGAACCCAGGAAGCGGAGGTTGCAGTGAGCTGAGATTGTGCCACTGCACTCCAGCCTGGGCGAGAGAGTAAGACTCTGTCTCAAAAACAAACAAACAAACAAACAAAAAAACAAGAAGAGAGAGAGAGGTGTCTCAGACTGAGAAAGATGACCAGGTGGTGACACAAGCAGAGGGACAGAAAGAAAGAGATTTGGAGATGATGTACTGCTGACTTTGAAGATGGAGGAAAGGAGCCACAGCCAGGAAATACTATGGCCTCCAGAAGCTAGAGAAGGCAAGTAGATGGATTCTCCCCTACAGCCTCTAGAAGCAACCAGCCTTGCTGACACCCTGACTTTAGTCCAATGCGACTGATTTTGAACTTCTGGCCTCCAAAATGGTAAGAGACTAAATTCATGTTGTTTTAAGCCCCCAGGTAATTTGTAGTAACTCATTACAGCAGTAATAGGAAACTAATACAGTTACAAAAGATATAGTGATGAGTCTGTCAGCATTTTTAGAAGTATTCCATGATAGGTTAAATGTCTTGAAGCTTTTTTAACAAACATGTAGCCAACCCAGTTCTCCAAATACAGAGAGAGGCATCATTTCCACATGGTGAAAGAGCTAGACTAAGAGGACGTTCCTCCCCAAGAAGACCTCTCCCTCTTCCAGGTGGAGCTGGGGCTGGGAGCAGAGACTAAGCATCAGCTGGGATACAGATCGTCTACCAAGGGACACAGAAGGGGAGAAACCCTGGCAGCAACTGTTCCCTGGGATCCCCAGTGGGCAGAGCCCAGGGACTGCAAGCATCATCGTTTCCATAGCAACCCATGGATTTTTTTTTTTTTTTGGAATATTATACGGTGGTTCTATTCCTGCAGAAAATTGGGATTATTCACCCATTTCTACAAAGAGGTATAGATTAAGAAATATGAAACATATCCATGTCTCCCATGGCCCAAGTTATGCACTCCAATCCTTCCCTGAACTTTTCATTACATGCTGAATTGACCATGAAATGAAATTTCAAACAAGGTTCTTAGAGCTCATGTTAGAGAGAGTTACTTGTAAGACAAAAGTACTTTTTTACAAAATATATATACCTCTCCCACAAATATTCCATATAATTTCAGAATAAAAACTAATTAATGAGACAAAGCTTTAACATATTTCTAGCCACTGTGCCTTTGTTTTATTTAGAAGACATTTTACTATAGCATTTACAGAACCACTTGTGCATGGGAGATGAATAGTTGGCAGACCTCCTTCTTACAGAAAAAGAAGTCTTCAAGGGGACTTTGTAAAAATCTCAGAAATGAAAGTGTGTGATAGCGCATTGGGGGAATGCCACTAACTGCTGGGGAGTGATGCTGGTAGGCAGAGGGCATTTTCAGCTCATAATTGGGTTTCAATGGCGTGGCTTGGGAGGCTTAACTGAGGAAAAGACTCAGGGGTCAATAGGCAAAAAAAAAAAAAAAGTCTAAATGCTAAAAGTAGTGATGTGTACACTGCCTCCATCTGCCTACCCCTTTTTCTAGCTGACCTCAGAGAGGGGCTCACTGGCAGGGAGGGCTGCTGTGCCTATTCTGTGGCAGGGCAGGGACTCCAAGTGAACACTCCCAGCATGAACACTACTGCATAAACTAAAAAAGATTTCTGTAATTTAATGCTCAACAAGAATCTGGCAGAGACTTGTCCTAAATCCCACGGCACTCTTCCTTAGTCTTCAAGGGTAAGGAGAAGCCCCTGGTGACTCCACAACCTCCCATGATCAACCATATTAAGCTCAATTCTCTGCCAACAGTACCTACCTACAGAAGGACCTGTCCCTATATAAGTGCCCTCATGAGGCTGGACTCAGGGGGCCATAATGCCTGTCCACTAAGAGTTTTCCACATTTTCCCTGCTCCTTAATGTCTCCATACTGGACATCCATGATATCATCCTCACCTGAAGGATCCACAAGCTAAACTTTGAGCATTGCTGTCAACACTTCCTGCAACTCTGCAGGAATGCCATCCCCAGTTCTTCTCTTCTTTGACCAGCCCACTGCAGGGCAGATGCGCTGCCTCCCAGAGGGTATGTTCACATACTCCCCCTGCATCTGGAGAGTAATCACATGATAGACCTAATAGTGATACAGACTTTTTTGCATTTTTTTGGTTTTTTTTTTTTTTTTGACCAGATTCAAGGACCTCTGAAGACACATAGCTCTACCCTCTGCAGACACAACTGGAAAGGGGTCTCAGGCCCTCTGTCACTTCAGCTCTTCAAAACCTAGAGAGCTTCATCTATGCAAAATAGCCACAGCCCAGTGAGATAACCAAGGGAGAGTCCCCATTTTCCCCGTGAGTCCCAGCACCTGAGCCTACTGAGCCCGGGGGTACATAAAACATCTATATTGAATAAAACAGTTCAGACTTGCAAAACCATCAAAATAAAGAAGACACTTTTACAGATTTTTCCCACATAGTTTGAGTAGATTTTCATATAGTTTTCATGCAACCTCCAGGTAACTTTAATTGAATGAAATGCTATCTTACCTCCTGGTCCATGGCCACATCTAAAACTTAAATGACATTTTAACAGAGTGGATTGATTTCATCTCCCTCAAATCTCTTGTTCAGGCCACTCACTCACTCAAGCTATACTGAGACATGTATATTCAGGACCATGAAAATCGAATTTCTGCCTTGCAGTGTTAGCTTAGAGATTTACATGCTTGTGGACAAGTTATTGACAGTTCTGAATGTTAAAACACCAAACAATCAAGGATGTCCAGTGGTTCTTGGATTTGCATTAAGTGACCACCTTAAGTGCTGAATTTATCATGTAGCTCACAGGTTCTTCTGAAAGGGAAGAGATTTATTATATATTTACTCAAAGACAAAATATTTGAGTAACTGGAAACCCTGTCTGCCTCACCCTGATTTTATTCTACTCTGATCCAATCCAGGACACACAAGATGAAACTGTTTGCCCCAACATCAGAGTGGAGGCCATCCTATCTCCTCACTGGTGGAGGTAAACATTGGGCCTGCATCTTCAAGATATTGGCCTCAGACCTGGACAACTGCCTTATGAGAAAGAAAGAGCTTCTGGTCATTAGAGCTGCCTTTGAGACATGAAAGTCAGATGGTCTTTCTTGGTGGCACAATCTTATCACTGCAGCCTTGAGTACTGAGGCAAGGGCAGACACACTGAGTCCCCTGCTGGGTAAGATGGGAATAATTTTTAAATACTTCTACTCTCAAATTATTTATGGGTCAGAATGCATAAACCATCATGGAAAAGCAAAGTTTCACAAGAGACAAAACAGAGTGGAAGAGGTTGCCCTACAGTCCCCATTTTCTCAATATAATATCCATGGAATAGTGTGGCTGCTTGCCATCCTGGCCAAGGACAGAGGTGAAAGCACAAGGGCTAATAAAACTTCTTGCTGTCACTGCTTGTTCCCAGGTGATATGGTTCAGCTGTGTCCCCACCCAAATCTTATCTTGAATTGTAGCTCCCATGACTCCCACAAGTCGTGGGACGGACTTGATGGGAGGTAATTGAATCATGAGGGCGGGTCTTTCCCATGCTGTTCCTGTGATAGTGAATAAGTCTCATGAGATCTAATGGTTTTATAAAGGGGAGTTTCCCTGCACAAGCTCTCTCTTGCCTGCTGCCATGTAAGACACATGCCTTTCACCTTCCACGATGACGTGAGACCTCCCCAGTCATGTGGAACTGTAGTCCATTAAACCTCTTTTTTTCTTTATAAATTACCCAGTCTCAGGTATGTGTTTATTAGCAGCATGAGAACAGACCAATACAACAGGATTTGTGCAGAGGATTTGCCTCTCCTCCATGACTTGCTGCCATCTGGGTGGTCTTGGGCCACTAACCAACATGCTGCCCCTTATCTCACTCACACCTTGCCTCCTTCTGATCTAGCCACCGCTACACTGTTCACCAAGGAAGTCTCCTTCTTCTGTGTGCCATCCAGACACCTGGGCTATTACTATGACTCCCAGTATAAAAACTACTATAAAAAGCATTGTTTGAATTATTTAGCTTTTGTATTCTTCTGGTCTGCTAACGTTTAGCTACAAATCTACAGCCAGATGCAGAAAGTTAACCCAAACGTGGCAGAAAGAGCATCCACTCAAACTAACCCCATGGTCAGAAAAAAAGACTAAACTATGTGGCTAGAAAAGCAATTTTTGCAGGACTGGCTACATCATTTATGGGTCCAGTGTAAACTAACGATGTGGGGGCCCTGGTTCAAAAACTATAAGAATGTCAAGGTGGTGACAGCAGAGCAATTAAACTGAACATGGGGTCCTTCTAAGCACAGGGCCCTGTGCAACTACACAAGCTGCACACACAGGAAGCAGCCCTGATTATGCGAAATCATTTCCCACTTCCCAAATTAGGAGTTTTCACCAAAAATCCACCAGAACATGAGAGGCCTTTCTTCTCAACAATCCACAAGAAGCCTTGGCACACTCCAACTGGAGAAGAGAGCCTATACATAATGGAACCAGCATTTGTTATTCCGCTGAGCCTGACTCAATGTGGCTACACCTAGGCTGTTACATTTTTTAAAAGATCCTGTTCTGGGAGGAAGTTCTAGACACCTCCCGTCTATTCTCACCTTGCTTGTGCTTGTTCTAGTCTTTGTAGTTTCCGCCTTCCTGGCTCCATAACTCAGCTTTGATATCTGATTCTGGTGCCTCGAGCTTGGTAATCATCCAGATGACCCCTTCTGACTTCTCAGACTCTAGTTTCACCTCTGGCTGGTTTCAGCTTTCCTGGCTCCTCAGGTTTTGACATCCCACACCTCACATGAGACACCCTCTCTTTCTGTTTCCTCCCTAGTTCATTGTAATCTCACTGACCAGACTAGCCTTCTTTCCCCTATTACACAGGGAAGGGAAAAACTATAATCAGAAGGTAGCATATGTAACCATGACCTAGTAGTTACTTTCTTTAAAAATAGTCACTAAAAAACCTTTACATGAATCAGGGAGTACATTGGTATTCCCTGAGATCTCTTCTCCTTTCTATGGCCTTTTCCCTAAGTGTCACATACTTTCTATAAATTAATAACCCCCATCTCTGACTTCATCCCAAATTTCAAACCCCTACATGAGTTCTTAATGACTATTTTTTAAGAAAGTAACTATTAGGTCATGGTTACATATGCTACCTTCTGACTGTAGTTTCTTTCTTTACTTGCCTGTTAACCTCCTTCTTGAAATGCTGTCTTTTATCTTTACCATTGTACTCTCCTCTTCTTCCTCATACCCCGTTGAAGTGCCTTCTCTTTTTTCTTTTCTAACTAGTCTTCCTCCTTCTACTTTGCTTCCTCCATCTCTAGTACCACAACTACCATGTTCTTACTTTACTTTGCTGTAAATGTTGACATGGCACAGCGTACATTCCTGAGCTCTCTTCTCTTTTGTATGACCTTTTCCCTAAGTGTCACCACATACTTTCTACAAATCAATGACCTCCATCTCTGGTTTCATCTCAAATTTCAGGCTCGCATATTTTACTGCTTTTCCGTATTCATGTATTTTGCTTATCAAACTGGCACATACTGATGTGCTCCCTGATTCTAAAAAGACTGTTATTCCCTCAGTCTTTCCCATCTTGGTAAGAGTAAACGTCAAATGTATTAAGCTAAAAACCAAGCAGGCATCAGTTATTCTGCTCTCTTCTTCACTCGTTTATTCCTATTAGTAAGGGCTACTGTAGAGTACTACTGAATATATCTTCTGTCAATAGCTTCTCTCCAGAGCCTCTGCTATCTCCCTTATTGGAACCATTATAAAAGAATAAACCTTACTCTTATAAGGTTATCTACTCTGAGGAGTCGAAGTTCTCCTGGCTTTAAGTCTGCTGTTGAAATCATATAAGAATAGAAGCCTAAATCTTCAGAGTCTGTATGTTTATAGCTTCAATATCATTGGTGGCCAATTGCTTTGATGGTAAGAGAAAGGTTGTTAACCTCATCTCTTATGTACAGAATACGTAGGGAAGGGAGGGCAATTAAAATTAAGATAATGACGGGTAAAATAGTTCACACAGTCTCAATTTCTTGGGCATGTATGGTGCTAATATGAGTTAATTTTGTTCTGAGTATTAGGGAAATAGTGTATAGGACTAGGGAACTAATTAGGAAAATAATTATAAGAGCGTGGTCATGGAAAGTGAGTAGTTCTTCTATAATAGGGGATGTAGCGTCTTGAAGGCCTAATTGAACTGGATGAGCCATTAAGACATATAGGGTTTAACCTATAAATTAACTTTGACAAAGTTATGTAATAATCTTACTAATATCTTATCAAGAGAGTCATAGAGGTTATGGGATTGGCTTGAAACCAGTTTCTGGGGGTTCGATTCCTTCCTTTCTCATTTAGGTTTTCACATAGGCTGGCTCTTTGAATGTATGGTAAAGTGGTGGACAGCCATAAAGCCACTCTAAATTAGTAGATGGTTGTTCAATTGTTAGTACTTTTCGTTCTGAAGCAAAGGCTTCTCAGATCATAAAGATTATTAGCATAACTGCTGTTAGTGAGATAAATGGGCCTATGGATGAGATAATATTTCACGTGGTGTACGCATCGGGATAATCAGAGTAACATCGAGGCATACTGGATAGGCAGAGGAAGTGCTGTGAAAAAAAGGTTAAATTAACACCGATGAATATAATGGTGAAGTGGATTTTCACGTAGGTCTGATTAAGTGTATAACCTGAAAATAGGGGGAATCAGTGGACACAGCCTCCTATAATGGTGAATACCACTCCTATTGATAGAACATAGTGGAAATGGGCTACAACATAGTATATGTCGTGTAAGACAATATCTAGTGATGAATTAGCTAATACGATGCCGGTTAAACCTCCTACTCTGAAAAGGAAAATGAATCCTAGGGCTCAGAATATTGCGGAAGATCATTTGGTGCTACTGCCATGCAGGGTAGCTAATCAGCTAAAGCCCTTGACGCCAGTAGGGATAGCAATAATTATGGTAGCAGAGGTGAAGTATGCTTGTGTGTCTACGTCTATTCCTACTGTAAATATATGGTGAGCCCATACGATAAATCCTAAGAAGCCAATTGATATCACGGCTCATACTAAGCCCATATATCCAAATTGTTCCTTTTTTCCAGAATAATATGTTACAGTGTGGGAGATTATCCCGGAGCCTGGTAGGATAAGTACATAGACTTCAGGGTGACCAAAAAATCAGAATAAATGTTGGTACAAAATAGGGTCACCCTCTCCAGCAGGGTCAAAAAAAAGTGGTGTTGAGGTTACGGTCAGTTAGTAGTGTAGTAATAGTGTAGAAATGCCGGCGGCTAGGACTGGGAGGGAAAGGAGTAGAAGGACTGCCGAAATGAGGATTGATCAAACGAAAAGGGGTGTTTGATACTGGGATATAGCTGGGGGTTTTATGTTAATAATTGTCGTAATAAAGTTAATGGCCCTTAAAATAGAAGAGACACCTGCTAAGTGGAGCGAGAAGATGATCAGGTCCACAGAGGCTCCTGCATGTGATGGGTTTCCTGCTAAAGAGGGATAAACTGTCCAGCCGGTTCCAACGTCAGCTTCTACTATTGAAGACGCAAGTAAGAGTAGAAAAGATGGGGAGAGAAGTCAGAAGCTCATATTATTTATCTGGGGGAATGCCATATCGGGTGCACCAATTATCAGAGGGACTAGCCAGTTGCCGAAACCTTCAATTATGATTGGTATCACCATAAAGATTATAACGAATGAGTGGACGGTAACAATAACATTATAGATCTGATCATCTCCTAGCAGAGTTCCTGGCTGGCCTAGTTCTGCTCAGATTAGAAGGCTTACAGCAGTGCCAACTATCCCCATCCATGCACCGAATAGCAGGTATGGTGTTCCGATATCTTTGTGGTTAGTTGAAAACAATAAATGATTGATGAAGATAGGTGGTGGTGGGGGGGTGGTTATCATATAAAAGAATAAGATTTATATGTTTATAAAGAATAGGCTTATAAACCTATTCTTTATAAACCTATTCTTTATTATAAAGAATCACTTGAATTATATCACTTGAATTATATCACAAGTGGTATCACTTGAATTCTGTGTAAAATAATTCTTAAAATGTCCAGGCATGACCCTTTCTCCAGTGTGAAGACACTCAAGTGATCATGGGTCCTTTTGAAGTTGAACTGGGAGAGTCAAAAATAGGTTTATAAACCTATTCTTATAAAAAAGTAAATCAATTCTTTCCAGAATTACAGCAATAGCCTTCTAAATGGTCTCCCATCTTAAGTTTTTCCACAAAATCCACTCTTCAAATAGGACCAGAGTTATCTATTTAAAAAACATAAATCAGAAAATGTAATTTCTCACTTAGAACTCTCCAGTGTCTTCTCATTGAATTTTAAATAAAATTCAAATGCTTTACAATTCTCACACTTTCCTCTCTCACTTCAAGTCCTACCACTCTCTCTTTAACTCAATTTGTTTGACAACACTGCACTTCACTCTTTTCTCAAACACACCACAGAGACTTTGAATTTGCTTTGTCCCATTATTGGAATATGTTTCCCAGATCTTCACATAGTTGAAACCTTCTCAATTATTACTGAACGTGGAAAAGTATTTATGGCGATACTATCAAATGTGGCCTGTCCTACCATCTGCTTTCTCTATCTCATCCCCCCACCACTGCCGCCTTTTATTTGTTATTATTTTTTTTCTTGCTTGTTTGCTTGTACATTTTTTGCTTTCTCTATTTCTTTTTCTTTTCTCTGTTCTTTCTCTTTTCTTTCTTTTTATGTGCACTTATTTATTCTTTGTTTGTTTATCAAGGCAGAAATCTTTCTTTGATTGTCTGTTTTGTCCACTAATGTGTCCCTAGAAGAGTTGGCATACAGTATGTATTCAATATATATTTGCTGAATAAATAAGTTCAAAAAGTTATGAAGGATACTGTGATTCAACAATATGTGGGACAACAGATCACAACCCATAGGCCAAATGTGGCCACCACCTGTTTTGATAGATAATATTTTATTGGAATACAACTATGTGTATTTGTTTACAAATTGTCTACAGTGCCTTTTGAACTATGACAGCAGAGCTGTGTAGGTGCAAATAAGACCATATAGCTCACAAAGCTGAAAGGTTTACTATCTGGCCTTTTAAAGGAAAAGTTTTCTAACCTCTGCAATAACACATACCAGGCCAAGTTAACATTCAATTTAAAAGAAACACAAACATTGTCAAGAACTGTTTCTGAAAAGGTATATAATTTTCTGTTGCTGATGACTTTGCCCTGAATCTTATAGGACTTGTCTCCCTTCCTCTGGAGTTCATGTATCTTACCAAGGTCTCCAGGGAACTAACCATTCCTGCTTATCTAGTGCAGTCAGCATGATGTCATCAATATAATGGATCTATGTGACATTCCGTGAGATGTCAGAGAATACATATCTCTTTGGAATATATTGTGTCAGAGAGGACAAGCATTGACATAACTCTGGAGCAAATCTATAAGCGAATATTGGTGTTCATTCTACACAAACTTGAACTTTTTCTAATCCTTCTTTCTAGTTGAAATAAAAAGGAAGGCATTCCCCAAGTCAATGGCTGAATTCCATACTCTTAAGTACTTTTTAATCTGTTCTAGCAATAATACCACAGTCAGAATGGAAGCTGTAAATGGAATGTTACTTTATTGAGTTTGTGATAGTCTACAACAAGGTGAACAAAGTAAGTCACCAATTTGACTATCAGGCCCCTACATAAAATGGATAAATGCTGGAAAATTAAATGGTGACATAATAAGGACCACCATCCCTTTAACTTTTAGATCTGTAACTGAAGCACTAATCCCAACCATTTCCTGCAAGGTGTTATAGTATTTTTCAATTTAATATCTTGGTCACGGGGTTTTGAAGAGCATTTTCAGAGTTTTCCACTTGGCACTGGTATTCACTGTGATAACTCTTACTTCACAGGTCAAAGACTCACATGGATGTTATCCAACTGCCAAGAATATCATTTCCTATTATACACTCAAAGACCAGGGAAATAATAATTAGGTGCTTCTACCCAGGAACCCAATAGCTTAACTTTTAGCCAGACTCCATTTATTACTTAGCCCTTGTTACTCCCTACTCTCTCAGGGAACAATAATTAGCGTTGAGTCTCCTAGTATGAATACCAACTTGAATTCTCTGTAAAATCATTCTAAAAATGTCCAGGCGTGACCCTTTCTCCAGTGTGAAGGCACTCAAGTGATCATGGGCTTTTTTGAGGTTGAACTGGGAGAGTCATTGCAGTACATACTGGCAGCTCTTTCCTCTAGAAAATCTGGCTACTTCTTCTGTCAGTAGTTGCTGTATTTGAAAATTAGCTCAGATCTGGAAACTGAGCAAGGAATTATGATTGCTTATTGAAGTGACTCACCGCAGCCTCCTGCTCTTCCATTCTTACCATGTTCTGGTTCTAGATATTAAGCAACACCCTTGTTGGCTGCCCATCTATTTTTCCTCTTTAGCCATCCTCTATTAACTATCTCCCTGAATCTTGACTGCCCCTCTGAACTTTCTGATTGTTATAGTTATTGTAACCTCCTGGTTTCTGATTTTAAATGGTACCCCCTGGTGTTTATTATTTTGGTGCCTCATCATCCACATAGTTATTAAAGAGCCCAGGTCTGTGGGCCCCTCACCTGCTATCAGCCCTAACCTAAAGAGAAGATACACTCCTGAACTTCTCAGTGATGCTAAAGACCCTCTCACCAGAACATTCCTCATGGCCTTAGTGATAGAACATAATCATCTGGTGGGCCTTCTGGCCTTGCACAATATATCCATTCCAGTACGTCCACATGCCTGAAACATTTTATTCTATTTCTACAATATAGCAAGGAGATTAATGAATTTCTACTTTACTCAGCATGGCCCTTTGATTTTCCATACATTGAATGGCCACCTCAGCAGTAAGTTTTCCTCATTCCCTTCAGTCCTTGCAAGGTACTAAATCACATCTCCTGAGAAAGTACCACCAAGTAAATGAATTTTCAAATATCCTGCCTTATGTTCTGCTCCCCTTGATCAAAAAAACCTCTAATCTAATCTAAAATTAATCTCTGACCATGCAGAGAGGAAAGGCCATGTAAGGACACAGCAAAAAAGTGATTGGTCATCTGCAGGCCAAGAAGAGAGCTCTCACCAGACACCAATTCCACTGGCACCTTGATCTTGAACTTCCAGTCATTAGAATTTGAGAAATAAATTTCTGTTGTTTAAGTCATGCAGCCTGTGGCATTCTATTATGACAGCCTTGGATGACTAATACATGACTCCAGGCTGGTCTTTCTACAGAAGAGGAGGGGATTTTTATAAGATACCAAAGTATTTAACTGTCTGTTAATCACCCTCAGTGTCAATACAAGTAGTAGTAACTAGGCAACTCCACAGTCCTTAAAAAGGAGTTGTTCCCCACATATCTCATAAATGCCTGAAACATTGCACCAGCAAAATTATTTCTCTATACCAGGACATTTTCCCAGGGCCCTTCAGGAATTAGGCCATTATTTTGTGATGGGGATTATCCATGCTGCACATTCCCCTTAAAACAAGCTCATCTTTGTTAGTCAGGTAGAAAGTGACTCATTCTCAAAGCTCATCTTGTCTTATTTTCTAAATAAATCAATCCTAGCTCCATTTCTGTCAATTCAGGTCCTCCAGTAAGGAAAAATCAAAATACAATTAGACAGTCAAGAGATTTATTGCGGTGGCTCTGTGAAAGATAAAAGTGGGAGTAAGAGTGACAAGAAGAGCCTTTAAACCACCCTATAGGTCTGACACTTGTGAAAGAAGAGAGGGAAGAAAAAATGAGTTAGAAGCAATCGCTGAAAACTGCAGTTCCAAGAATGTCTTGGCCAGGCCAGGTCAATGGTGGACTCTAAGAGCCAGTTGCTCTTGGAGAAATCTCACTTTGAGCATTAATGGTCTGGTTCTTGCATTCCCACTAAGCTCAATCATTGACTCACACCAGCTTGAGTTATTGACTCAAATGTGTAACAGCTGGGGCTGTAAATCAACTATGCTCCCCTCATCAGGTCCTCTTGAAGGAGACTTGAGTGGCCTACTTCCATGGCCAACATAGCGTGAGCATTAATACTCTGAGTTAATTAAAGAGTGAAACTCAAATGCTGCTATTTTCTTACTAAACCCATTTCTTTTTCTGCCTCTCCTGAGCACTATATTCCCCCTCGTCCTTAAAGGTGGTGGGGCCATATGACTCAACTTTGGTTGATGAAATAGGTGCCATTTCAATCCCTGGTCCCTTAAATCTCCCACAAGCTATCCTCCACTCTTTTTCCACTTCTGAGGCAAGCGTGCAGGTCATGTGTTGAACAGGCACCAAAAGATGAAGGGAGAGGATGAGCTTCTGCATCACTATTTTGAAGAGATATGCCAGACTGCCATGGACTATGTGATGTGAGCAAGCAACAAATCTTCACTGAAATAAGATTCTGATGTTTAAGAGCTGTTCATTTCAATAATTAGCCGGCTTTTTTTTTAATGTTCTAGGAGGTAGCCTACTATTTTGATAGAAACATTGCTAAATAGGCAATTTTTTAAATTGTCTTTTGGTTACTTAGCTAGAGCCATCATGTTCAATGTGTGTTGAGAGGCTTGAATGAAAAGAAGATGGAACATAGAAACTAATAGTTATTTATTCTTATCATTATTATCTGTCCTATCTTTTATAGTGATATTCTGTGAAACACAGCCAACTCTACTAAATAATCAAATAAAGTTCTTAATAACCAACGTAATATATACTTTTTAATCTCTTAGACAAATTCTTTGAGATCAACTTGCAAAAATATGACTCACTGGTATTCTTTAAAAATGAGAATGACCACAATTTCTAACATCTAAGTCATTCTTGTTCAGATCATGCCTGAACAAAATTAGCATTTTAAAGCACTTTTCATGTTTTCTCCAAATGATGTATTAATGAAATAAGCCTTTACCTTGTGTTTCCACAATAACTTGTGAAAATTGTGTGTAATGTTGCAAGACTGTGTGAACAGTTATGGAAAATCTTTTTAAACTCATTGAAATAGATACAATCAACTTTATCTCCAAGCTTTTAATATGCAATGGTTGAATCATTTTTACATGATTTGTTAATCTGAGAACTAAGTGCCAAATCACTTGTAATCATGTAATACAAATGATTTGTAATCATCTAAAATCTATTATACTTCACCTACCCATGAAACTAGAATCTTAATACTTTGCAAGTTGCCAGGATGGCATGTGTTCAGCATATCATAAAAGTACAAAAGTTATTATTTCATTTCATGTTTTAAAAATCCGTGGTCTGTCTCACCTATCACCTTAAAGGCACAAATGTCTGCTAATTGTACTAATTTTTCAGTGGTTCTACTTTTAGCAATTTCCTCCAATAATTACACCTAGATTGACTAACCAATTACTTTGCTTTATGACTTCTTCATTTTGTGCTGGAACTAAACCCCCATAGATACTGAGGAACTACGCTACACAAATCTTCACTGCTGCTTTATTTGTAATAATACCAAACTGGAAATAAATATACTTCAATGGGTGAATGGATAGATAACAAACTGTGGTACATTCATACAATGGAATACTACTCAGCAATAAAAGGAGCAAAGTTCTGATAGATAGAATAACTTGGATTGATCTCAATGGGATTATGCTGAGTAAAAAAAAAGCCTATCCCAAAAGATTACATACTTTATGATTCTATTTATATAGCTCTCTTGATATGACAAAACTATGGAAGTAGACAAGAGATTAGTGGCCACCAAGGAGAATAGAGTGTAAGTATAAAAGCTAACACAAGGGAGTTTTGAGGTTGATGAAACCATTCTGTGTCTTGATCGTGGTGGTAGTTACACAAATCTACAAATGTGATAAAATTTTATAAAATAATATGCCAAAAATAGCTCCAGTAAAAACTCCTGAAATCCAAATTAAGGTCTGTAGTTAATAGTATTATACCATTGTCAATTTTCTGTATTAGATTATTCTTTTAAAGTTATTAAGACGTTATCATTGGGTAAAGCTGGAAGACTAGAATGAAGGAACTCTCTATACCATTTTTGAAACTTCCATGTGAGTCTAAATTATTTAAAGATAAAAAGTTTGAGAAAAAAATACTAATCTCCAGGACTACTCCCAGGGATTCTAATTCAGCAGGTCTAAAGTGGAGCACGGAGATCTCCCCAAGTGGTTCTCATGAGCAGTCATATTTGAAATCCTCCCATATAATGTACAATGTCCTTAAGAGCATCACTTGGCAGTGAAGATGACAGCAGGTTCCACACAACAATTTTCTATGATGCCTCTTATTGCAAGCTGAAGGAATCATGACAAAGCACAGGATAACAAATCTATGAGGGCCCAAAACAGCATCCAAGGGGGTTCTGGAACTAATACCCCACAGATACTGCACACAGATGTTCACTGCTGCTTTATTTGTAATAACCCCAAATTGGAAATAACACTGCATCCCAGTAGCATGGCTTGATTCCCAGTTAGCTTCTAAACTAAGACTAGATGACTTCAAATATTTCAAGCAGCACTCCATAAGCATCAGTTCTTACCCCTAAATGTTTCATAAGATGTTTCACATTGCCAGTTAGGGGCGGATGAATACAATCTGATATTATGCCAAGTTGCAAGTAACAGTGACATCCTTTTAAGAATATTACAGAAGGTTTCTATTTGAAGAGTAGACCTCCCACCTTCAAATGGAGGTAGACTAAAGGAAAACCTGTGAAAAGGGTCAAGATTTTACTAGAAAAGCTGCATAGAAATTAAAAAGTAATGAGCCCTAAGGCATTATCTTTTAATTAAAGTCCAAAATGTGATTTATCTTAATGAATATCACTTGCATTCAGTGAATAAGGTCAACAATGTGGTAAGGAGCTCAACACTTCTGTATTGCTTGCATAACATCAACTTCTATCATATGATAATTCTACTATCATGAAGAAAATGACTATGTCAAAATATTATCTCTCAATTGTTTTAAGTATTACCATTAATATAAAAATTTGATGGGTAATATTGGTAATAAACACTTGAAACTTTATGTAAACATATACATTATAAGAAGAAAATTATTCATTTAATAGATACATTTTTTAGTATCTCTACTACATGGAAGTTATTATACTAGACACTGACATTGAAACATATAATACATTGTTTCTTTCCTCAAAAAGCCAGTGTCTATTGGAGTAAATAACCCAACAATTGCTATATAGTCCATTGATTATAGTATGGGTGTCTCTTAATTTGAATCTTGAAAGCTGAGTAGAATTTAGCTAGATGAAGAAAAGGTACATGTGCATTGCAGGGAGAGGAAACAGTCTGAATGCATGGAAGAATACAATTCAATGACGTATTCAAGTAGCAATGACTATATCTGAAATCAATAAACAATGAGGCACTTGAGTATAGGTTTGTGGGTGGCAGAATAACTACCTGAAAGCAGGTCACGGTGGGTGTGTGGGTGTCTCCAGCACAACACTGGCATGCAAGGCCATCCTGAAAGTATTCAAGCATTTTGGAAACAGCATTCATACAGTAGTGTTGACAATGGACTGGAATATGATTAAACTGAAGGCAAAGAGAAAAATAAAATTATTGAACCAATAAAATGGGGTGCAGAATTATTCCGTATGATGATTTTCATTATCATTATAACTTATACTGGTCTTTGCACGTTGGAAAGCCACATCTTTGTTAAAGCAGCGAAATGAATTGGCAAAAATCCCAAAAGTAAGTTGGGTCACACCTGTAGTCAAACCATCTGTATACAATAATTTTAAGGAAATTTTTAAAAAATACATGTGTAGTGAAGTCTCTGTTAAAAGAAAAACAAGTGTCCTTTGGGTTGAAAATACCATCTGGATCATTTCAGACTTACCAGGTACAAAACATAGCACTGAAAAGCCTGAGGTCTGAAATATATAAACAGAAAAATCTTAAAAGAGATCTTAAATCTTTAAAACATTCCCTCCAGAAAGCAGGTTGGCATTTTTCACACTGCACCTGGATTTTCTTACATTAAAATGTCATGTTACTTCCTAGAAGGGATATTGTGAAGATTAACACAATCACGTTTTAAAGCTCTTTGAGTTTGTCAGAGTGAAGTTCTTAAGTACAAGGTGTAATATTCACTGTTCACTGCACAGTTATTTGAATCCTAGTCACGTGGGATATCAGAGTGAAGCAGATAAACTTCCTTTTACCCACATGAAGTAGAAAAATGAAATTCAGTAGAGAATTAGAATTGGTAATGTTTGAATTACTATGCAAAATTGAGGCATTCTTGTTACTTCTAGGTGTCTTGACAGACCCTTCATAATATAGAAAAAGATTTATACCGAAGTCAAGTAATAAAGGAATTTACTCATTGATTTTTAAGGATGGGGGAGTGAAAGAACGTTCTTGCAAGTTAAAAACAAAGTGTAGATTAAAATTTTTTTTAAATATTGGAAAATCAAATTTACTTATTTTAATCAATTTTAGTCAGTCAACAATACACATTCAACAGTCCTTGATGCTAGGCATTCCAAAAACATAAAAAGCAGTAAACTCAACAAAAAAATAATCTGAGTCTTTTTTTATCTTTTAAAATACTTAAATTTATAGAGATAAATAGATACATACACAAACAATGGAAATATTATCTGGTATTTACTAATAATATAGTCCATGAGATCTGTGCCAAACACTGTTAAACGTGAAGATCTGCTTTTTTTCCCCTTCCATTCACTCATTTAAACAACTTTTATTGATTACCTCATGCAAATGAAAACAGGGTCATATGGCTTGCATTGTAATTCATTTGTTCATTCAAACATTTATTGAGACCCAGACACTAGGGCAAATATGAAATATAGTAAGCTCAATTTTATGTCTTAAGATTATTTTTCTATAGTGGTGGAGTCAGATATGTAAATATATCATAAAGTCATATTTTAAGGTGGCATAGTAACTACAATGTATAAATAATACAATGAAGCTTAAGTACTTAGACAGGAGCTCTGAAGCCTAGCTGCATTTTAAGATCACCAGAAGCATTTTCCTTTAAATAAAATGCAAAGGCCTCATCCATCCTGCCTCAATTCTGATTTAATTGGACTACAATGGAAAACTAGGATGTTGTGTTTTTGTTTTTGTTTTTTTCTCAAAACTTTCATTGAGTGTAATATGTGCCCAGGGTTGAAGCTTCCCCACTCCCAAGCTAAATGGTTTGCTTAAAAAACTAATGAAGAGAGAGTTTAAAAATTGTGTTGAAATTGAGCACACTCTTGAGAAAATCTGTAGGTGAAAAGTGAGATCACTTAAAACACCTATCACTAAAATTGAATACAATATGGTACATGTATTCTAACAATTCAGAAAAATATAGCAGAGCTTTAAATAAAATCCACTAAACCCAGGAACCCAAACCTAGGACTAAGTATACTATGCAAATATTTATCCTTGGGCCCTCAATCTTCAAATTCTTCCAATTACCGAATTAAATTCAAACTAGTCGAAACCTCTAAGGCAGGTCGTGCCATGTTTTATATTTGGAATAAATGAATGATGATGTAAAGATGTTACACTCAAGAAGCCTGCATTTCAAAACAAAACTGAAATTCCAGGCATCAACAAGAACAGTGAAGAATCTCATGGGATGATGATCAGATCTTCCTAGCCACTGAAATGTCAGAAGGCAGTAGTCTACACTGGCAGGGTATTCCATCAGGAATTACGGTTCTGGAATTTGGGGTTCTTGCTCAGTTCTCCTTGGTAATAAACAAAAAATAAATGAAATTTAAAAACCCAAGAGTGTCTTCATTTAAGAGTTTTCCAAGAAGTTCAACTTCCAGGTGTTTCTGAGCACAAGATTTACCACGTCACACAACTACGATGAGAGTACAAATCAGACAAAAGGTGATCCTTTCTTGAGCGAGGCAAAGGAAGGCTTAATAGAAATAAAATCTAAGGACCAAAAAGCAGTATACTGAAATTTTCAACCATAAAGTATCCAAAAAAGTACAAAGTTTATAGTCTTTTAAAAATATTTTTCCCGTAACATCACACCTCCATGTAATGTTTTAAAGCATGCCTAGCAAGTTGGATTCAACACAATTAGAGAAAAAGAACCATATAAATGAGTAGGTAAGTTTTTTCATAAGGGGATTTAGAACATAGCCACACATTCTCTCCACTTCACCACTCTTTTGGGGGCTTATTGTCTTACACTTAAAAACAGGGTTCTGTTTTTGTTTCTCTGACTGATATATGTAAATACATCTTTGAAATATATCAGTAAGTTATAGACCTAGAATTGTTATCAAATACTCATAATAGAATTTTTCAAATCTAAATTGTCTATGTACCTATAGGCTATTGACATGGTGTTTTCTTGATGTTTGAATTGTTAGAACACAACACAGGATTATATAAACATGTATAGATAAAATTTATGGTGACTTTTTTATAGCTAACAGAAATGAGTGGTCAAAAGCAACCTTTTAACTATTAGTTTTATTCACAGAGGAAATAAAGACACTTTTTTATTTCTTTGGGTTTTCTAAAATAGCAAGCTGGATGATTGAATAAGTAAGCTTCTTGTTGAGTATTGGCTCCCATGAGGTATTTGCTTTTTATTACTGATCTATTCCTATAAATCTTTCTCTGTTTTTTTTTCCATCACTCATACAACCCATACTTATTACTGAGACAAGATCACTACCAAAGGAGATATTGGGAGGCTGGAAGTCCATTTCCCAAGCAGTTATGATCACAGAAATCTCCATGTTAACTCACAGCCCCTGCATAAGGAATTCTACTAGATTCGTAGTCCCCACCCTTTTTAGCACCAGGGACTGGTTTTGTGGAAGACAGTTTTTCCATGGTTTGGGGGGAGTGCAGAGGGATGATTTTGGGATGGATTCAAGCACATTACATTTATTGTGCACTTTATTTCTACTATTATTACATTGTAATATATAATTAAATAATTATACAAATAATGTAGAATCAGTGGGAGCCCTGAGCTTGTTTTTCTGCAACTAGACAGTTCCCTCTGGGGGTGATGGGAGACAGTGACAGATCATCAGGCATTAGATTCTCATAAGGAATGCGCAACCTAGATGCTGCACATATACAGTTCACAATAGAATTCATGCTACTAGGAAAGTCTAATGCTGCCACTGATCTGACAGGAGGCCGAGCTCAGGCAGTAATGCCAGTGATGGGAGGCTGCTTTAAATACAGATGAAGCTTTGCTTGCTCACCTGACCCTCCTCCGCTCCTGTGCAGCCCAGTTCCTAACAGGCCACAGACTGATATGGGTCATGGCCTAGGGGTTGAGACTCCTGTACTAGACGAACTGAGACACTGTTTATCATTTTTAGCAAAAGTGTTAATTCCTTGAAATACTCAGAATAACAGTAATGAGTAAGACACAGAGCAATCGGAAATGCAGAGGCTCTTTTTTGTTAGGCTACATGTAAGCTATAGACAACATCTGACTGCTGCAAAAAAAAAGACAATCTTTTCCCTGGATATGGCAAGGACACTCAGCCTCACTTTAGTCTTTTAAAGTTCACCCTATACAAAGACAGAGATTACCATCAGTGGTGGTATCTTCTGAAACAAAGGGCAGAAATTGATATTTCTCTTAGTGGGAGGTAATGTCAATATAATAACCCAACCCCTTCTGAAGATGGCAAAAATGTTTTTTCAAGCTGCTACTAAAATCTATTTTGCCTAATTTTCACAAATAAAGAACATGACGGTTTTGTTTCCCTGACAACACTCTTGAATGTAACTGGCCTTCATGCTTTGTCCTCTGGTCTGTGTCCAAGCAACAGTCCAACACCTTAAATTAATCTTTGCATCCAATGAGAAGTCCCAAGGAAGACCAGACAGATGTTCCTGTGATTATCACTGTCATATATTCTATTAAAGATTATACAGATAAGAAAAGCTAAGACTTCTTAGAAGTTTTGGGTTTTCTGTGGCTTTAGTAATAGAAAATGTCTAATTCTTTGGGAAATAACAGATACAAGATATTTTGTATATACAGGGTTTTTTTAAAGATTTTTTTTAATATCGGTCAAGAATATTGCCTTGGATAAATACATAGAATATGTATGTAAAAGTATGAGAAATGGATTAGAAACCAAGTGCATTAACCTCATGATAGATGTTGTCTCTGGGAAGAGATCGTAAATAATAGAATGGTGAAACGTGGTTATGGAGACTTTGGCTAAATCTGTAATGTTTGTCTCTTTAAAAAATGATAAGGCAAATATGACTAAGTGGTAAGTTTTAAATATTATGCATTATTATGGGTGTCTTTACTTTGTTATTTAACGTTTTCTGCATTTGAAGATCTCCAGAATTTAAGAAAACAAGACTATTAGCTAATCACATACCCATTGTGCTTTCTCTTCTGAAGAAAATGATTGCAATTAGAACACCCTTCCTTGTTGTCCAATTAGTAGCTTGCATCAAAGAAATCTTCATTGGGCATTAATCAATTCAAAATCGTGATTTTAATGGTACTAGTCACCCTGCTTTTAAAAATACATTAATATTCAAATTCATGTGTAAGTGCCCCATGTATCTGATTAACTGGAAGTAAGAAAAGCCTTAATATATGCAGAACACCATTCACGTGCTCTAAAAGGCAAATGAAGGCACTCAGATATATTATGAGTTATATGTGTCTGTCTTTTATGAAAATGAAGAAAAATTCCCTCAAGAAGAACCCAGATATTTGGCCGTTTTGACATTTTACAAGGTATAGAGCAAAGCACTCAACCAGGCAAGCATCGGTAAGAAATAAAAATGAGTGCATTTGCTTACAATAATAAATTCAAAATAACACATATTATGTACATGCATCACATATAGCAACTGTGTAAGTATGTAGTTCTTTGAGTACTGTTTATAAGAACTTTCAAAAAAAGATCCTAAAATTATTGATGACTGTTTACTTTTGGCCCATGAATCATTTCCTGAATATATTTTACAATTGTGATTCAGCTCGGTTTTTAATTAATTTATTTTTTGTTTCTTTTTTAACAAAATCACCGTTTCTCTTTTCAGATTATCCACAGGTTTGGCCTATCTCCTGAGGTAACACCAGGCACATCTGTTGATCTCCCCAAACACCAAGACAGCAACAATAATGGGCTTACAAAATAAAAGCTAAAGAGAGAGTCTTTTCAAAACACAGTGGGAAAAGTAACTCAAAATGAGATAACCAGCAGATGCTCCAGAATATGGAAGTCATCTGTAAGCGTTTAGTGGAATGGAGAATGCTGAAACAGTTCTCCATTTGCCAGATGCCTGAAATAGAGACAGATGAGCTATTCCTCTGAACTCCAACAAAAGCGCCAGCTGAAAAAGCAGACCCTTTCTGCCAAGGGTCACTTGTTGGAGCTGTTGACTGTAAATCAGAGTTCTCCTTTTGGACTTATGGTACCCAGAAAATCCAACCAAAATGTTCATATGTGCACCTTACCTTGGGCACAAAGACCATCATCCTTAGTTGCTGAAGGTCTGTGGGGGTGGGCACAAATTGTTTAGATGTTTTGAACAAAGGTACCTTTTTATAAAAACCACATGTTGTACACAGCATTTCTTACCTTTCCCATGAGCAAGAAAGGTTCCCAAATAAAATAACCCACATTTCAACTTCATTGGTAAATAGTGGTAAGATATTTAGGTCTGAAAATCTTTATGAAAAGGCCCTTTATGTCTTTTTTTCCTCGCTAAAATAATTGCTGCCATATTACAGTGTCTTCTAACCTGCATTAGTGGAAAAAAATGTCTTTGTGTGAAATGTACTATCTGGAATCCTTTTTCTCATATTGTTTAGATCAGGAGTCTGTTTTTTTTTGCACTTTCTCCCAGGGTGTCTGAAACATTTAAAAATAACAGTGGGTAGTCAGAACTGCTCATGCTGGCAGTGGGTGCCTTACGGTTTGCCATCACATAAATGTCAACTTTGCTTTCTTTTATAGAGCTAAGCAGAGATAAATCTCAGTAGCAAAGAAAGAGGTCTTTAGATTTTGTAGTTTCCTTCATTTCTGTGTGTGGCCTACCAATCAGCCCAGAGCATCTCTGCACCTCTTCATCCTGTTTAACTCTATCACCCATTTGTTTCAATTTTTCCAAATCTGCCAGGAGGCTGGGAGGAATCTTTAGCGGGGTTAGAATATAGTGGGTTATAGTGGGATATAGACCAATGGGTCTCACAGTGCAGTCCAAGACCAGCAGTAGCAGCAGCATTGCCTGGGAACTTGTTAGAAACACAGATTCTTTAGACCTCGCCTTCCGAATCAGATACTATGAGATTGAGATTTATTAATCTGGTTTGATAAGCTTTTCAGACCATTCAGACCCACACTAAAGTTTGGGAAACTCTGGTCTTGACCACAATGCCAAAATTTCCCGTAGGAACTCCATAAATGTCACTCTTAGATTTCTCCACCTGGTGTTTCCCAATTGTGAAAGCCCAAATATTTTTAGATGCCCATTTAGTATCTATACTACAGTGACCCCAAGATACAAAAAGGACACCATCTAAATTAAACCTGGTGTCAGCTTTTGGAATGTGTAGTGGTGAATTAATTTGCATTAAGAATTTGTCTTGGATCAGCAAAACAGATTGGCTAAGCTATAGCCCCAGTGCCTTCTAAAAATCACACTCCTTTGATTTTCCTACCAACAAAAGAGAAATTTAAGAGCCTTGCAGAACAACACTGCCACCTGTACATAAGACAAGCACTTGGGTTGGTTGATGAACGGATTACACCTATCAGTGCAGGTGTCCTTATTCGTGGATAAAAACAACTGATTCATTCTCTCTCTTAATTAGCTTTGAATGCACTACTGCACTGTACTCACTGAGTGAGGCTCTGCTGAACATTTTAGGTTACATTCCAAAAGTAGGGACTGTGGAAATATGAAATTGAGGAACTACAAAGTGTTTTATGACATTTAATGTAAAAGCTGATGACACTAAAAACATAAAGAAAATATTGGCCAGGTGCAGGGCATGTGCCTGTAATCCCAACACTTTGAAGACGCCAAGGCAGGAGGATAGCCTGGGCCCAGGAGTTTGAGACCAGCCTAGGCAACATAGGGAGACCCTGTCTCTACAAAACATTAAAAAAAGTTAGCCGAGCGTGGTGGTGTACACATGCTGTCCCAGCTTTTTGGGAGGCTGAGGCGGCAGGATCACTTGACCCCAGGAGCTTGAGTGAGCCTTCATTGAGCCACTGCACGTCAGTCTGGGTGACAGAGGAAGACCCTGTCTCTGATAAGAAAGCAAGACAGGAAGGAAGGAAGGAAGGAAGAAAGAAAGAGACAGAGAGAGAGAGGAAGGAAGGAAGGAGAGAGAAATATCAACAGACATTTTTTAAATTGATGAAGTTGTTTATGAATCACCTGTGAAAAAAAATCTCGAACTTACGTTAAGAAAATAGATGACTCTATCTACTTTTTAATTGTATTTTCCAAAGGTATTCTTGTGAAGAGCCTTTGAGAAAATTTCCTCAATATCACTTACATGTAATCTTCATCAGGATCTCTCCACACCCCCAATTAGAAATTGCATGCTTTTCTTTCTTCCACCACCTAGCTTGAAGTCCAAGAAAGGGCCTTCCCTCTCCTCATTTGTTAAGTCTGTTAACCCAGGTCGGAGAAAGCTTGCTTTACACGGGAGAGGCCAGAGGACATGCCTGGAGCTAAGAAGTGCTCAATTGTCAAATAAACCAGGAGTTTGTTTGCTTTTAAAATGGGAACAAGATAATCCTTTCTTCAAGACTTCACCCATGAAGTATTGTGGGAAATGCATTTTAAAATCAAAATGGCATTTTTCTAGCATTTTTGTTTTTTTTTTTTTTTTTTTAAGGGTTAAGAAGGCCAAATTCATTGGTTTTGACTGGGTTGCTGAATTCTGGGGTTGGCAGTCCAAAAATGAGTTCAGCTAGTCTCACGGCTAAGTGCCACAGGATACAGCTGTCTCCTCCAGGACCTAGTGGAACGTGAGGGCCCCAAGCACCCAGAAGCTTTTTTAGCAGGAGCCAGCCAAGCAAACAAAAGAATTTCCAGACTTCCACAACAATTGGATTATAATATTTACTATACCAACACTGAAAAAATGTTCTTAATTATTAAGCATATACTTCAATGCCTACTGTGTGCAGATATCCTGAGTGCTATGAAAAAGTATGGAAGAGATAAAAAACAAAAGACAAAAAAACAAGCTCATCCCAGGAATAATCTGCAACTCAGCTGAGAAGAGCAAACCTATAGTAATGAAATGACACAAGGGTGCTACGAAGGAGTCCCACCTTAAATCAGAGTGTTAAGCTCCATTACTTTGCACTGAAGCTCCTCTCTCCAAACTCAATGCTCTGAAAGTGCAAAAAAGGCAATCATGTTAAGTCTGCTGCTGAGAATCTGCTATCTGTAGGTCTGGGAGACATTAATAAAACATGGACAAATGTATCAGGCATTAAAAAACTAGAGACTACGTCATTTAAATTATATTTTTGACAAAATATTCATGTTATACTCTCAGCTCAGAAATGCAGGCTTTGTTGCAAACATAGGGGCATTTCATCCAGTGATTAATCTCAATAGTTATAGCAGGAGGAAGAATTCACCAGGAGCAATCCATACTCTTCTCTCCTACTCTAGAGGTAAATCAGGTATTCAGAGAAATTCTGCCTCTAAATAAAAAGTGAAGGAATTTAGCTTTCTAGTTCTGTGGCTGTTTAAGATGCTATCTTTTCACGTCTTTAAATAAAAAATTTAGAGTATTTTCATGTACATGTAATGTAAACACATGCATGCACACACACACATACACACATAGTATTTGGTTGCATTTTAGCAACTAACATTCCTTTTGTGAAATAAATGGTCTTCAAGTGTGACATTACATCCTCTAACAATACATTATGGCATTTCTAGAGCATAACATTATGTTCTGAACTTAGAGCTATGTGAACAAATTCACACCCAAAGCAAACCCAGCAAAGTGCCTGGCTTGCTTCCAGTTTCACTTTCCATGTTGTTTTGCAGAAATGAAGAGCAATTTTGCGGTTGAAAATGAAAATGTCTTTTCCCAACTGTGATCAACCCTTTGACCTGGCAGAAAATGGCTTGAAGCCTGTGCCTTTCAGGCCCTGGAGGCTTCTACCCTAAAACAATTTCTGCTCAAGAAGACAGTTTCTGGAAGTTTTAAAGCATCTCAAGTGCTGGTCTACACTTACCTACCTGCTTGGTCTTGCCCTACTTTCCTGTATATGCAACTCTTGCTAGAGTAGAGTAAGTTCTCTTTTTTCCCAAAGTCTCCCAAAAGGGAAATGTATTATTAGAAGATGTGATGTAGGGTCATATTTAAGAGTTAAGCTAAATCGGATCTTTAAGTTAAAGTGGCTACAGGGCCAAATACAGTACAAAGTGTGCCCCATACAGTATGAAATGAAAGGAGTTAAACTTAAGAGCAGGAGTTCCAATTGGTGTCAAACTTGTTCATTTGGTCCCATTGCATATTTTTTTTTTTGACACAAAATAGAGTGTTCTGTAGGAAAAAGCTATTCTTGGATTGAAGTAAAATTATTCAGTTTTACAAATTAAACACTTTGACAAATTTTTTATGAGGGATTTATGGAGCAAAATGGTGGCGATGTAAAACAATGGAACTAAACTTTGAAGAACTGTGTACCCAACAGTTTTAGGTTGGTATCATATAAGCAACCACATACAGAGAAAAATAAATAATAGGTAAAATTTACTAGATGATTTTTTTTCTTTTAACTTTTGGAAATGGAGAAACAAATGGATTAAGAGTTCTATGAAAAGTGTTTAAATTAGTAAGTGAAAATTAATTATTTAATCTCTGGTGTTATGAAAAAAATCAACATCATTTCAGTTTTAGCATTTATATATGGAATTAAATATATATTTTAAATTGAATTCTGTTTGACAGAATTGAAATGTGAAATCTTCTAAAAACTTTAAAATTTAAAATTACTCAAAATGAGATGCTATATTTTAAAGACTCAATAAAATCACCGACTTTGCAAAACAAAAGTTCAATGTACTTATTTTCCAAAATTTTAAGAGAACAATACTAACCAATGTCTCTCTCATCTTCTCCCTTTTTTTAAATTTGTCTCTCCCCTTGTTCACCCCCTCTTAGTGCTTAAATGTTTTTCTATAAGCAGAAGAGAGCGAGTTTTCATTTCTATTTTCATATCCCTCTTTGGTATCCTCAATTATCTTAAGGAATCTCTTAAAAATTGCAGAGCAAAGACAATTTATACTCTCTCCCCACTTTCTAAGATACATTATTATCATTCAGTGCCATTAGAAATGAAGAGATAAATGGTGGTATTAGAAACCCAAACAAATTATACATTCTTTGTGTGCTCCTCCTTTGAAAAAAAAAAAAACTGTAACTCAATGAAACAAATTAAGGAATTAAGTTTAAGCTATTTCAAAATGTGCTGAAAATTACAATTGAGTCTATTGTCTTTTTGAGAGAAGAAAGAACTCACCTGGACCTTTTGACTGTCACATTTATTACCATATGCACCACTTCTGGGCAATACATGCAATGTACAGAACTTGGAAAACCCTTACCCTGTAGAACAAAGCAAATGCTTAAAGGGAAATAATGACTATGAATTTTCTTCCTTTTCATATTATGGAAAGCCCAGCCATAATAGGTCCCATTGCAGTAAGACTAACCACAAGCATAATATGGAAAGAAAATTTGTGTCAATCATCTTTATCCTTGTTTTTCCTAAAATATCAGAAAAACCTAGAAATCTGAAGCTGGAAGGGATCCTAAGGATCATCTAATTGAAATGCATTCTTTAAAAAACTATGGGAATAAGGTCTGTATGAATTACCTGACATTGAAGATCACACAGCTAAGCTATAAGAAATAGAAATCTCCTAGCTTCCTGTTTGATGTTGCAGAGGCAGTATAGGATCTTGCCAGCATATAGCTAAAGGCACAGTCTAGTTGCACCATGTCAATGGGAAACTGGTGCTTTCAGATATTGCAAGTATCCTTCATGACTATCCCAACTTTCTCCAGCTGAAGAAATTGCAAAGAAGAAGGAACAAAAATCTATTTCTGTGGTTAACATTTTTACTTTCTAATTCAAACATGGTTTTCTTCTCTAGCTTAAAAATCATATGTAAATTTTTTTTTACCTATTTGTTGTTGATTTTAAAATAATGGTAGATACCACTTTGCTTCTCACAGTATTGAAACTTCATACACAAGCCTTCAAGCAAGCCCAGTGCTAAATTACCAACGGCTAGATATGTTGGTCCATAAAGCCAAACAGCTGCAGAGAAGGATGTTTGGTGGACTAAACCTAAAGAAGGGAGCATTCTTCATTTCTTTCAGCTATGCAACACTAATGAGAATGTTCACCCTAAAATTAAAGAGTAATATAACACTGTGTACCTACAATGTGGTCAATTTCTATGTTGAGCAGAAGATGCAGAGGTGAGTAAGAGACAGACTCTCAACTCAGAGTTTACAGTTGAGCAGGTAAGATACAATAGTACGCACACAACTGATTACAATTCAAAATAGCTCAGTTCCATAAAAGTTGTACAAAACTCTAAAGGGACTCAAAGAATATAGCTTTCTAGAAAACATGAAAAACATCCTGTAATAAGTGAATTTGAGGTGAAACCTGTAGACTTCCATAGGCCTGGAATAGCAGGAAAAACAAAAATTGTTTAGGGCTGAGGTGGCTTGGAAGCCACCTCAGACCTCTCACCTGTTCTTTCTCATTTCCCTACCTCTGTGTCTGTGCATGAGTTTATTCTTCTGAAATACCTACCCCCATCTCTTTGCCCCCACATCTTCATTGCTTGTTTGTGGAACAGATAAATATTATGAGCTGGACAGCTCCAGACATGCAAATTACTACTTGCAAAAAATTGAACACATGTTTCTGCTTTTAGTGGACTTCACCAATGGAGCCTGACAAAGTGCCACACACATAATAGTTGATCAATATTCATTCATTCAATAAATACTTATTGAGCACTTACTAAACATGAGGCACTGTGTTAGCAGGTTGAGGATATAAATAAGCTTAATGTAATCTTTGCTTCTATGGAGTTTACAGAAATTTAAATAAGCAATTGCAGCAATGTGATGAGCCTTATGATGGTAGAAGCACAAGATGCTGTGGTAGTGCAAAGCAAAGTCACCTGCCCAGGTTAGGAGGGTCAAGGAAGCATCTCAAGAAAAACAAGTTAATTCTTCAACAATGGTTATAAGTTAGCAGGTGCCATTGTACACTGGAAACATGAAACTGCTGCCAGACTGGGAAGCCTGTGGCCTTATAGGAAGGCACGTCTGAAGGCAGCAATAACTGGGAGCAGCCAGCAAAATGACTGTTGCCAAACATTTCCAAGTGAAAAGCTAACCATTTCAGACCAATTATGAGGCTGCTGACCAAAGGTCAAAAGAAGGGGAAAGGGAGATGAGGCTTTCCTAGAGTCAGTGAAAGGTAGGACTGCCATTGAGGTTAACAGCAAGGAATGAATCAGATAAAGGGAATGGAGCCTAAGATAAAGAATGGAGTATTGCAGCCTTTTGAAGCTTCCCCATCAATAATTACGACTGGAGGTCAATCCATCAGAAGTTCAAACAGCTAAAGCTTCAAATGAAGAGGACTTGTTCTCATGCAAATGTCTTTTAAAATGCAAACTAAGGAGAAAAAAGGTAAGAGAATGTGGCATGAAAGACAGAAGAGTGTCTTATTCAGCAGCAATTTCTTTAAATTAAAAAAAACAACTTGCAAATGGATGGGAAAAACATCTCTTTACAACAGCAGGTGGCTAAGTATGTTCCATGTAGATGGCATTCTGCTACAACTCTCTAAATTCCATCTTTTGAAACATTACTCTAAATTCTTTCTTTTAAAACATTGATTTGCCAAATAGAATAAGCCTTAAGAACATTTCACTCTATAATTTCAACAGAGCAGGCATTTGGGGTCCACCAATGCAAAAGAAATATTCTTTAAATAACAGATTGACTGTGCTGTGACCACACTGGATGAGGTCTCCTGCTTAGGGGTTTTGACAAAAAAGAGTAGATTTAAAGATAGTGTACTTGACTCCTAAAATGGTGCTGCAAGACTGAATATTACTTCATTGTGGGCTGTAAAAAATGTGTTTTGCCTGTTCTGTTTAATTCTGGGGTTAAAAGCAGTAGTCAAATCATGACAGCAAGGAGCTTTCTGCTCTGTTATATTACAGCTCACTTATTTCCCTCCAAATATTAAACAATGCCAAAAAAACTTTTAGTTATTTGGGATAGGATCCATTTTCATTTTACTCTTGTCCTTTTTTGGTTGTGAGATGACAGTTTAATATTCCAGGCTCCAAAGCAGAGTTTCGCAAATGGATTTTTTTAAAAAATAAAGTTCAATGCTGTAGGGAAGAAAAAGGTGTGCAATTAATTTTCCATAAGAAATTGTATAACTGGTATTATACAAAGATGACTGACTATGTTTATCATCTATTTATCTCATACAATTCTTTGAATTTTCTAGGATAACATAGCATATTCATAATTTTACTAACGTTGATTCATCCTTGGTTTTATTATATAAAAATTGACTCTTATTTTGTTCTACTTGAGGTTTTTTCAGTTGGTGTTTTACCATCTGGATTCAGTGTAGGATAATATAGGGATTACAAACACAAATTTGAGAATTAAATTCAAATTTGAATCTTCACTGAACTCTACCCTTAGAAATGGTGAAGGTGCTAAATTTTATAAGTATAATGCACCTCAATTTTAGTAAAAAAAAAAACTAAGAAGAAAATAAATAAAGCAAATTAATACTCAAAAATACAGTTTGAGTCTCACTCATGACTCATAAATTGTGTCACCTTAGGAATGTTATTTAACCTCTCTTAGCATTAGTCATCTTTAAAAATGATAATATTAATAATTCCAAATTCCCTGTGCTGCTCACAGGATTAAATAACATAAGCCATATGAAGGAGCTGATACATAATAAGCTTTCAGTAAATTAAAATTTTGTAAAATTTCAGTAAATTAAAATTGTCATTAAATGAATGGACTGTTCTGAAGATTTGAAAAGCCTTCCTTGGCCAGGGTCACCATTTTGTTCACACAGAATACAATATTTTTCTAGGTATTTCTGTATTTTATTATTTCATTTCAAAAAAAATGCCACTCCAAATATGTAGGTAACATCAGAGCTAGCTCAAAAAAATGAAATAAAGCCATTTACTCAAATGAGTATTTGATTCTCATTTGAATCTCATTTGATTCTCAAACCTGATTAAGAGCTAAAAGTTGACCACAAAGACAATCTCAGAAACTCCTTCACCACAAGAGAAATCAAACAAAGAAAGACTCATGTGCCCAGTTGTCTTGTTTACTACCAAACATAGTAGGAAAAACAGTCTGTTTTTTTCCAAGGCTTTCTTTTAAATCCAAGTCTAAAAAATGAATATAACTGAGAAAAAGTGCAGTTCTGAAAATGCCAGGTGCTACCAAAATAATGAGAGGATAAGAGGTTGAGAATATTTGATATCATAATTGTCAGGCCTCTGAGCCCAAGCTAAGCCATCATATCCCCTGTGACCTGCACATATACATCCAGATGGCCTGAAGCAACTGAAGAACTTCAAAAGAAGTGAAAATAGGCAGTTCCTGTCCTAACTGATGACATTCCACCATTGTGATTTGTTCCTGCCCCACCCTAACTGATCAACCTTGTGACATTCCTTCTTCTAGACAATGAATCTCAGGAGCTCCTCCACCAAGTACCTTGTGACCCGTGCCCGTGCCTGCAAAAGAACAACCCCCTTTAACTGTAATTTTCCACTACCTACCCAAATCCTATAAAACTACCCCACCCCATCTCCTTTTGCTGACTCTCTTTTCGGACTCAGTCCGCCTGCACCAAGGTGATTAAAAAGCTTTATTGCTCACACAAAGCCTATTTGGTGGTCTCTTCACATGGAGGCGCATGACAATTGGTGCCAAAGACCTGGGACAGGGGACTCCTTTTGGGAGACCGTTCCCCTGTCCTCACCCTCACTCCATGAGAAGATCCACCTATGACCTCGGGTCCTCAGACCAGCCCAAGGAACATCTCACCAATTTCAAATCAGGTAAGCGGTTTCTTCACTCTCTTCTCCAGCCTCTCTCGCTACCCTTCAATCTCCCTGTCCTTCCAATTCCAGTTCTTTTCCCTCTCTAGTAGGGACAAAGGAGACACACTTTATCCGTGGACCCAAAACTCCGGTGCCGGTCACAGACTCGAGAAGACAGTCTTCCCTTGGTGTCTGATCATTGCGGGGATGCCTGCCCTGATCATTCACCCACCATTCATCCACTGGTGTCTGATCACCACGGGGATGCCTGCCTTGGTCATTCACCCACATTCCCTTGGTGGCAACTCAATTGTGGGGATGCCTGCTTTGGCTGCTCACCACCCCCTTCTCCATGTCTCTACCTTTCTCTTTAAACTTACCTTCTTCACTATGTGCAATCGTCCACCCTCCATTCCCCCTTCTTCTCCCTTAGCTTGTGTTCTCAAGAACTTAAAACCTCTTCAACTCACACCTGACCTAAACCCTAAACAACTTATTTTCTTCTGCAATGCCACTTGGCCCAATACAAACTTGACCATGGTTCTAAATGGCCAGAAAATGGCACTTTTGATTTCTCCATCTTACAAGACCTGGATGATTTTTGTTGAAAAAGGGGGAAATGGTCTGAGGTGCCTGACGTCCAGACATTCTTTTACACATAGGTCCCTCCCTAGTCTCTGCTCCCAATGCAACTTGTCCCAAATCTTTCTTCTTTCTCTCCTGGCTGTTCCTTCAGTCTCCACCCCAAGCTCTGAGTCCTCTGAATCCTCCTTTTCTACGGACCCATCTGACCTCTCCCCTCCTCCCCAGGCTGCTCCTCACCAGGCCGAGCCAGGTCCCAATTCTTCCTCAGCCTCTGCTCCCCCACCCTATAACCCTTCTATCACCTCCCCTCACACCTGGGATGGCTTACAGTTTTGTACCGCGATCAGCTCTCCCTCACCTGCCCAACAATTTCCTCTTAGAGAGGTGGCTGGAGCTGAAGGCATATTCAAGGTTACCGCTCCTTTTTCTTTCTTTTTTTTTTTTTTTTTTTTTTTGAGACGGAGTCTCGCTCTGTCACCCAGGCTGGAGTGCAGTGGCGCAATCTCAGCTTACTGCAAGCTCCGCCTCCCAGGTTCATGCCATTCTCCTGCCTCAGCCTCCCCAGTAGCTGGGACTACAGGCGCCCGCCACCACGCCTGGCTGATTTTTTTTTTCTATTTTTAGTAGAGGCAGGGTTCATCATGTTATCCAGGATGGTCTTGATCTCCTGACCTTGTGATCTGCCTACCTTGGCCTCCCAAAGTGCTGGGATTACAGGCATGAGCCACCACGCCCAGCCAATGCTCCTTTTTCTTTATCCAACCTCTCCCAGATCAGTTAGCATTTAGGCTCTTTTTCATCAAATATAAAAATCCAGCCCAGTTCATGGCCCGTTTGGCAAAAACCCTTAGATGAATTACCGCCCTAGACCCAGAGGGGCCAGAAAGCTGTCTTATTCTCAATATGCATTTTATTACCCAATCCGCTCCTGACATTGGAAAAAGCTCCAAAAATTAGATTCCGGCCCTCAAACCCTACAACAGGACTTAATTAACCTCGCCTTCAAGGTGTACAATAATAGAGAAGAGGCAGCCAAGTGACAATGTATTTCTGAGTTGCAATTACTTGCCTCTACTGTAAGAGAAACCCCAGCCACATCTCCAGCACACAAGAACTTCAAAATGCCTAAACCGCAGCAGCCAGGCATTCCTCTAGAACCTCCTCCCCCAGGTTCTTGCTTCAAGTGCCAGAAATCTGGCCCTGAGCCAAGGAATGCCTGCAGCCCAGGATTCCTCCTAAGCCGAGTTCCATCTTTGCAGGACCCCACTGGAAATCGAACTGTCCAACTCACACAGCAACCACTCCCAGAGCCCCCAGAACTCTGGCCCGAGGCTCTCTGACTGACTCCTTCCCAGATCTTCTCAGCTTAGCGGCTGAAGACTGACACTGCTCAATCCCCTAGGAAGCCTCCTGGACCATCACAGATGCTTTGGGTAACTCTTACAGTGGAGGGTAAGTCCATCCCCTTATTAATCAATATGGAGGCTACCCACTCCACATTACCTTCTTTTCAAGGGCCTGTTTCCCTTGCCTCCATAACTGTTGTGGGTATTGATGGCCAGGCTTCTAAACCTCTTAAAACTCCCCAACTCTGGTGCCAGCTTGGACAACATTCTTTTATGAACTCCTTTTTAGTTATCCCCACCTGCCCAGCTCCCTTATTAGGTTGAGACATTTTAACTAAATTTTCTGCTTTCCTGACTATTCCTGGACTATAGCCACAACTCATTGCCACAGTTTTCCCCAGTTCAAAGCCTCCTTCGCATCTTCCTCTTGTATCCCCCAACTTTAACCCACAGGTATGGGACACCTCTACTCCCTCCCTGGCAACCGATCACACACTCATCACTATCCCATTAAAACCTAATCACCCTTACCCCGCTCAATGCTAATACCCCATCCCAGAGCACACTTTAAAAGGGTTAAAACCTGTTATCACCTGCCTGTTACAACATGGCCTTTTAAAGCCTACAAACTCTCCTTAGAACTCTCCTATCCTACCTGTCCAAAAACCGGACAAGTCTTACAGGTTGGTCCAGGATCTTCGCCTTATCAACCAAATTGTCCTGCCTATCCACCCCGTGGTGCCAAACCCATATACTCTCCTATCCTCAATACCTCCCTCCACAACCCATTATTCTGTTCTGGATCTCAAAGATGTTTTCTTTGCTATTCCTTTACACCCTTCATTCCCGCCTCTCTTCGCTTTCACCTGGACTGATCCTGACACCCATCAGTCTCAGCAACTTACCTGGGCTGTATGGCTGCAAGGCTTCACAGACAGCCCCCATTATTTCAGTCAAGCCCTTTCTCATGATTTACTTTCTTTTCATCCATCTGCTTCTCACCTTAATATTTTAATGACCTTCCATCTTATAGCACCTCCTAGAAATCTTCCCAACAGGACACCCTCCTGCTTCTCCAACATCTATTCTCAAAAGGATATCACATATCCCCCTCCAAAGCCCAAATTTCTTCCTCATCCATTACCTATCTCAGCATAATTCTTCATAAAAACACACATGCTCTCCCTGCTGATCATGTCCAGCTAATCTCCCAAACTCCAATCCCTTCTACAAAGCAACGATCCTTTCCTTCCTAGGCATGGTTAGGTACTTTTGCCTTTGAAAACTTGCTTTTGCCATCCTGACTAAACCATTATATAAACTCACAAAAGGAAACCTAGCTGACCCCATAGATCCTAGATCCTTTCCCCACTCCTTTCCATTCCTTAAAAACAGCCCTAGAAGCTGCTCCCACATTAGCTCTCTCTAACTCATCCCAACCCTTTCCATTACACACAGCCAAAGTACAGGGCTGTGCGGTTGGAATTTTTACACAAGAGTCAGGACCGCGCCCTCTCCAAACAACTTGACTTTACTGTTTTAGGCTGGCCCTCATATCTGTGTGCAGTGGCTGCTGCCACTTTAATACGTTTAAAGGCCCTCAAAATCACAAGCTATGCTCCACTTACTCTCTACAGTTCTCATAACTTTCAAAATCTATTGTCCTCCTCATACTTGATGCATATACTTTCTGTCCCCTAGCTCCTTCAACTGTACTCACCATTTGTTAAAACTCCCACAATTACCATTGTTCCTGGCCCAGACTTCAATCCGGCCTCTCATCTTATTCCTGATACTACATCTAAACCCCATGACTGTATCATTCTAATCCACATGGCATTCTCCCCATTTCCCCATAGTTCCCTCTTTCCTGTTCCCCACCCAGATCACACTTGGTTTATTGATGGTGGTTCTTCCAGGCCCAATCGCCAATCACCGGCAAAGGCAGGCTATGTTATAGTGTCTTCCACATCTATCATTGAGGCTACTGCTCTGCCCCTCTACACTACCTCTCAGCAAGCCGAACTCATTGCCTTAACTCAAGCCCTCATTCTTGCAAAAGGACTATGTGTCAATATTTATACCAATTCCAAGTATGCCTTCCACATCCTTCACCACCATGTTGCTATATGGGCTGAAAGAGGTTTCCCCATTACACAAGAATCCTCCATCATTAATGCCTCCTTAATAAAAACTCTACTTAAAGCTTCTCTACTTCCAAGGAAGCTGGGGTCATTCACTGCAAGGGCGATCAAAAGGCATTGGATTCCATTGCTCAGGGCAATGCTTATGCTGATAAGATAGCTAAAGAAGCAGCTAGCGTTCCAACTTCTGTCCCTCACGGCCAGTTTTTCTCCTTCTCATTGGTCACTCCCACCCACTATCCCACTGAAACTTCCACCTATCAATCTCTTCCCACACAAGGCAAATGGTTCTTGGACCAAGAAAAATTCCTCCTTCCAGCCTCACAGGCTCACTCCATTCTATCGTCCTTTCATAACCTCTTCCATATGGGTTACAAGCCACTAGTCCGCTTCTTAGAACCTCTCATTTCCTTTAAGACATTGCCCCTTGTTCTTCAGACTCTCTTCCCAGTCCCCCTTCTTGTTTACTTATACCAAACCCCATGAATAACAATGAAAGGTTGTTTGTAGACACTATGTGCTTTCTTGTACGCCATAAAAATCAAACATCCCCCTCTCTACCCAGTTGCCCCATCAATCCCCATTACAACCTCTAATGGCTGCTGCTGCTGCCCTCGCTATATCCCTAAAAGTCTCCATGCAAGACACCTCTTTTGGTGCTCCCTCTCATTTTTTCACTTTACATTTCCAGTTTTGCCTTACAAGGGTCTCTTCTTCCTCTGTGGCTCCTCCACCTACATGTGTCTACCTATTAATTGGACAGGTACATGGACACTAGTTTTCCTTATCCCCAACAATCAATTTGCAAATAGGACCGAACAGCTTCCTGTTCCCCTCATGACACCAACACTTCACCACTACTTTGTTTTGTTTTTCTCATTAATATAAGAAGGCAGGAATAGGCCTTAATTTACTCACTGCTGAAAAAGGAGGACTGTATATTTTTTAATGAAGAGTGTTGTTTTTACCTAAATCAATCTGGCTTGGTATATGGCAACATAAAAAACTCAAAGATAGAGCCCCAAAACTTGCCAACCAGGCAAATAATTATGCTGGACCTCCCTGGGCACTTTCTAGTTGGATGTCCTGGCTCCTCCCAATTCTTAGTCCTCTAATACCTGTTTTTCTCCTTTTCTTATTTGGACCTTGTGTCTTCCGTTTAGTTTCTCAATTCATACAAAACCGCATCCAGGCCATCACCAATCATTCTATATGACAAATGCTCCTTCTAACAACCCCACAATATCACCCCTTACCCCAAAATCTTTCTTCAATTTAATCTCTCCCACCCTAGGTTTCCACGCCGCCCCTAATCCCACTCGAAGCAGCCCTGAGAAGCATCAGCCATTATCTCTCCATACCACCCTCAAAAATTTTTGCCACCCTAACACTTCACTACTATTTTGTTTTGTTTTTCTTATTAATATAAGAAGACAGGGGCTGGGCATGGTGGCTTATGCCTATAATCTCAGCACTTTAGGAGGCCAAGGCAGGCGAATCACGAGGTCAGGAGATCATGACCATCCTGGCTAACACAGTGAAACCCTGTCGCTACTAAAAATACAAAAAATTAGCCAGACATGGTGGTGGGCACCTGTAGTCCCAGCTACTCAGGAGGCTGAGGCAGGAGAATGGCAGGAACCTGGGAGGTGGAGCTTGCAGGGAGCTGAGATCACACCACTGCACTCCAGCCTGGGCAACAGGGCAAAACTCTGTCTCAAAAAAAAAAAAAAAAAAGACAGGAATGTCAGGCCTCTGAGCTGAAGCTAAGGCATCATATTCCCTGTGACCTGCATATATACATCCAGATGGCCTGAAGCAACCAAAGAACCACAAAAGAAGTGAAAATAGCCAGTTCCTGCCTTAACTGATGACATTCCACCACTGTGATTTGTTCCTGCCCCACCTTAAATGATCAATTAACCTTGTGACATTCCTCCTCCTGGACAACGAATCTCAGGAGCTCCCCCACTAAGCACTTTGTGACCCCCACCTCTGCCCCCAAGATAACAACCCCCTTTAACTATAATTTTCCACTACCTACCCAAATCCTATAAAACTGCCCCACCCCCATCTCCCTTTGCTGACTCCTTTTTCAGACTTGGTCCGCCTGCACCCAGGTGATTAAAAAGATTTATTGCTCACACAAAGCCTGTTTGGTGGTCTCTTCACATGGATGCATATGACAATAGTGAGTTTGAGCTAATATATTTATAAAGATGTATCATATGTAAGTGTGAAAAGTACTGTATTAGTCCATTTTCACACTGCTGATAAAGACATACCCAAGACTGGGCAATTTACATAAGAAAGAGGTTTAATGGACTTACAGTTCCACCTGGCTGGGGAGGCCTCACAATCGTGGCAGAAGGTGAAAGGCATGTCTCACATGGTGGTAGACAAGAGAAAGAGACCTTGTTCAGGGAAACTCCCCTTTCTAAACCATCAGATCTTCTGAGACTTATCTATCACAAAAACAGTATGGGAAAGGCCTGCCTCCATGATTCAATTACACTCTACTGGGTCCCTCCCACAACACATGAGAATTCAAGATGAGATTTGGGTTGGGACACAGGCAAACCATATCATTTCACCCTGTCCCCTCCCAAATCTCATGTCCTCACATTTCAAAACCAATCATGCCTTCCCAATAGTCCACCAGAGCCTTAACTCATTTTAGCATTAACTCAGAAGTCCACAGTCCAATGTCTCATCTGAGACAAGGCAAGTCCCTTCTGCCTATGAGCCTGTAAAATCAAAAGCAAGTTAGTTACTTCCTAGATACAATGGGTGTATAGGCATTGGGTAAATACAGCCATTCCAGATGGGAGAATTTGGCCAAAATAAAAGGACTACAGGCCCCATCCAAGTCTGACATCCAGCAGGGCAGTCAAATCTTAAAGCTCCAAAATGATCTTCTTTGTCTCACATGAAGGTCATATTGATGCAAGAGGTGGGTTCCCATGGTCTTGGGCAGCTCCACCCCTGTGGCTTTGCAGGGTGCAGCCACCCTCTTGGCTGCTTTCACAGGCTGGTGTTGAGTGTCTGTGGCTTTTCCAGGTGCACAGTGCAAGCTGTCAGTGGATCTTCCATTCTGGGGTCTGGAGGACAGTGGTCCACTTTTCACAGCTCCACTAGGTGGTGCTCCAGTAGGGACTCTGTGTGGGGGCTTGAATCCCACATTTCCCTTCCCCACTGTCCTAGCAGAGGTTTGCCATAAGGGCCCCACCACTGCAGCAAACTTCTACCTGGACACCCAGGCATTTCTATACATCCTCTGAAATCTAGGTGGAGGTTCTCAAACCTCAACTCTTGACTTCTGTGCACTTGCAGGATGAATACCACATGTAAGCTGCCAAGGTGAAGGGCTTGCACCCTCTGAAACCACAGCCTGAGCTGTACCTTGGCCCCTTTTAGACATGGCTAGAGTGGGTGGGACACAGAGGACCAAGTCCCTAGACTGCACACAACACAGTTACTCTGGGCCCAATGCATGAAAACATTTTTCCTCCTCGGCCTCAGGGCCTGTGATGGGAGGGGCTGCCATGAAGAACTCCGACATGCCCAGGAGACATTTTCCCTATTGTCTTGGAGACTAACATTCAGCTTCTAGTTACTTATGCAAATTTCCACAGCAAGGTTGAATTTCTTCTCAGAAAAATGGGATTTTTTTTTCTATCAGATTGTCCAGCTGCAAATTTTCCAAACTTTTATATTCTGCTTCCCCTATAAAATTGAATGTCTTTAATAGCACCCAAATCACCTCTTGAATGCTTTGCTGCTTAGAAATTTCCTCCACCAGATGCCCTAAATCATCTCTCTCAAGTTTAAAAATCCACAAATCTCTAGGGCAGGGGGAAAAATGCTCCCAGTCTCTTTGCTAAAACATAACCACAGTCACCTTTGCTCCAGTTCTCAACAAGTTCCTCATCTCCATATGAGACCACCTCAGCCTGGACCTTATTGTTCATATCACTACCAGCATTTCTGTCAAAGCCATTCAACAAGTCTCTAGGAAGTTGCAAACTTTCCCACATTTTCCTGCCTTTTTCTGAGCCCTCCAAATTGTTCCAACCTCTGCTTGTTACTCAGTTCCAAAGATGCTTCCACATTTTCGGGTATCTTTTCAGCAATGCCCCACTCTACTGGTACCAATTTACTGTATTAGTCCATTTTCATGCTGCTGATAAAGGCATACCCGAGACTGGGCAATTTACAAAAGAAAGAGGTTTAATGGACTTACAGTTCCATGTGACTAGGGAGGGCTCTCAATTATGGCCTAAGGTGAAAGGCACATCTCACATGGTGGCAAACAAAAGGGAGAGAGGTTGTGCATGGAAACTTCCCTTTTTAAAGCCATCAAATCTCATGAGACTTATTCACTATCACAAAAACAGCACAGAAAAGACCTGCCCCAGTGATTCAATTACCTCCCACTGCGTCCCCCACATAACATGTGGGAATTCAAGATGAGATTTGGGTGAGGACACAGCCAAACCATATCAAGTACTGAGGGTTCCAAAGGAGCTCAGAGCAAGAGAAAGAGTTGGGAATTACCTGATGCAAGTTGAGGTATGAAGAGTGTTGAGATTATATCAAGAAGGAGTATACAAGAGAAAAAAAGTTGACTGTCACAAATTGAGTTCCCAAGGAAGCAGGCTCTAAAATGAAGATTAGTGAGCATGATGATGACTATGGAATATGCTTGGGATCAACAGATTGGGCAAAGGGAGAAGTCAAGGTGAAATGCAGTCTCAATGGAAGCTTCAGCTAGCCCTACAGGATGTTCTACAGACAGTATGACCCTTTAGAGCTGTCTCAAATTGAAGTAGAGTCTAGGCTCTGTACCAATCAGCCATGGGAAGCAGCTGCCTCGGAAAGAAAGCATTCTCTTTGGATAGGTGACTCTTTCTCTCTCATCTGAGGTAACTCCTGAGACGTGCTGACAGTTGAGAGTTTTCTTCTGGCAGTAAACCCAGCAGCAGGGGTATTAACTACTTCTTTCCTGTGCTCTTGGTGGTACACCACACATCCACTAGGATGAGTAAGCACAAAATATTGCAGGAAAACTATATTGAAGAATCTGAATAGGGAAGAATGAAACAGAGCAAAAGTTTCTGAAGATGTAAGAGGAATACTGAGATACAGGTGCACTTTGGAAACCAAGATTCAAGAAGGAAGAGAAATACAACAGAGGCAAAATTTGTAGAAAGTTTAAGATTAAAGAACAAGAAGAGGACATTGGGTTTAACAAAAATAAGTAATGCTTTTTAATGCTACCATGTAATAGGGGAGAAAGTAGGGGGAAAGTGGGAACCATGTTTGGTCACAAAAGATAGTTGGAAGTAGAGAAAGAACACCAATATGCTGAGTAAAAAATAATAGGCATAATATATTCTATTCTTTCTATTAAAAAATTCACCTGCCATTAAAAATCTCCTACACTGATCTGGTTTTGTCAAACATAAGAAGTACAAATGCCAAAACCCAGAAAAAAAGATTAATCAAACTGGTTTGGCACATATATGCTCATTTCATAAAAGAAAGCCTATCCAATGGAAAAAGTCATCTTTATTCAGGTATATTTTCTAGTATTGGCCCCCTTAAAACATTTCAAATTATGTTTTATTCGAGATGTTCAAGAAATGTCTTCCTAGATATACACTTAAGAGTCCTAAAATTCTCCAAGCAACTTAAGAGTACTGAATCTGATAAACTCCAAGCTATTTTCCAGATTAAGTCTTGGATAGTGTGAGTACCTTTGTTTGGTTGAAAGCTCAGTTCTATGGTATTGCATAAATAAGTACCCTTATGTAAAATTGCATATTACTTGACAGATCTATGACAGCACATTGCTGCAAAGAGCTGAAATGTCTTCAAGAAAAATAAAAGACATAAACTTTTATTGACCAATTATTATGCTCTAGATATTTTTTCAGATGTAAACAATATGCCATTTGTATTTACTCCAAATCTGTGAACCTGTCTTATAAATAACCTTTCTGTGTTTCAGTTTTCCAAATAACTTGCCCAATATTATACAATCTATAAGGAATGGAACTAGGATTCATCAAATGACTAAATGATTTACTGACTCTTTCATTAATTTAACTTATAAGAAATATAGCAAGGATTCATTAAATGACTGAATGATTGATTTTTTTCATTAATTCAACATATATTATTAAATATCTGCTTTTTGCATTATTGAAACTCAAATCTGCTTGGTTACAAAGCCCATATTTTTAAATTTTTATTTATATGAAAATTTTATTTTTATGCATTATCATATTATAAAAACAAAATTCAAATCACTCAAGAAGACTTTCTGAGATAGTAATTCAAGTTGTACCTGAGTGGAATGACTGAAGTGGATACCACTGCTCCTCAGGGGGCAATTGTTCCATAGTATGCACATCGGTAGACACCAAGAACAGTGCCTGTAACTGGTGAATAATAAATATTGCTTTTCAAATAATTTATATATTATAAAATAGCAACTCCTTATTGAACATCATGGATAGCTTTTTCCTCTTTTTTAAATCCAGTTTTTCCATCTAAAAATCAGAAAATAAATGGTTGAATCATGGCATGTTTCAAAAAAATAAACAACTAAGGAGAAAACAGAGATATTTCTCTCATTTTCCTATATATTGGCTATAGAACTTATGTGAACAGGAAAAAAAGTATTTTATGCTAAATGTCTACATTTCATTCTTGTTTAAACTACTGGAGAATTTATATAAGGTCAATGGTTTCAAATTAAATCTTCTTTTACATTTATATGCTGAGTAACTGAGGTGCCTTCTTATTTTAATGTCTATGGAGTAAAACTATAACTATCTATATAATTATGTTTTTTTTTTTTTGAGACAGAGTCTCGCTCTGTCGCCTAGGCTGGAGTGCAATGACGCGATCTTGGCTCACCATCTCCTGTGTTCAAGCAATTCTCCTGCCTCAGCCTCTCAAGTAGCTGGGATTACAGGTGACTGCCACCACGGTGGGCTAATTCTTTAAATTTTCAGTAGAGATGGGGTTTCACCATGTTGGCCAGGCTGGTTTCGAACTCCTGACCTCAAGTGATCCACCCACCTTGGCCTCCCAAAGTGCTAGGATTACAAGCATGAGCCACCATGCCCAGCCTATATAATTATGCTTTTTGAGACATATAATTCTGAAGTAAATCTGAAGAATGAATTGCTGAAGGGAAATATGCTATGTTTTCAAAATAGTATTTTAGTATCAGTTGTTGCAGGCAGAAATGAGTTAGCAAAGTCTATACTTAATGAGCTTTAAGCAGGAAATTTTATCTCATTAAACTTGTCTGGGTATTTCTATAGGGGAAAAACATTTATAAATTAATAAAATATCTATTTTTGGACAATATTTGGTATATTGTACTCTGTCATTTGCCAATGGCCTTTTCAGTTGCACCTGAACACATAGAGGTTAATTCCAATAATTTAAAATATTCTTATATAAAAAATGAATGTGTACTTCTGCATAAAACTGAATTATTGCATGCCTGTAATCCCAGCTACTCAAGAGGCTGAGGTAGGAGAATCGCTTGAACCCAGGAGGCAGAGGTTGCAGTGAGCCAAGATCACGCCACTGCACTCCAGCCTGAGTGACAGAGTGAGACTCCATCCCCCTGACAGAAAAAAAATTCTTACAGACATTTATATGCATGTTCTTTTGGATACTATGTAAGAACTGACTAATGTCAATCAGTGATTTAACAAATTAATAGCTTGTGCTTATGTTATCACTCTATCTTCTGATTATCTGTTTCCTTTACAAATGCCTTTTTTAAAAGCAGGCATTAAAAATATTTTAGTGCTTCCTAAAGGCAAAACAGGAGTAATTAAGGCAGATACCGATTAAAGGTTAAACTTACAGACTAACAGGTGTAATTATGATCAATAAATAACTCAACATTTTTCCCCAGGGAATGAGACACATTTGCAGAAATTGAGGATAGGATGTTCTTGAATCTGCCCAATTTGATACAAGACTACCTGTCACCAGTACTTTCCCTGGGAGACTTAGCTGATCTGACTGGTAAACCTGGTCTCCTTTCATTTTTCCATGTGCATCCTTCTCAAACCCTCTACTCATTGAAAACTGACAAGTAAAGGAGAAGCATTATGCAGCTAACAATTTAAAAATGGTTTCACTCTCCTAGTAGAAATATCTGCGAATAAAATCCATCAAATACACAAACTTTATTTTTTTAATTTAGCATCTTTAATAAATATGTAAATATTTTGCAAGGTATAGAAAATAAAACATATATTATTTCCTAGGTATAGAAAGTAAAACATATATTATTTCCTAGGTATAGAAAGTAAAGTGAAGTTGGTCTAAACAAGATAAAATCATTGGCACAAATAGTTTCATTAGATGAGCTTCTCACTGTTTCTTACAGATCTCTAAAGACAAGTTTTCAAAATTTACTGGCTCATTTGAAGAAATTGGAGAAAACTTTTTTGCCTGAGTTGTACATATCTGTATATCCATATATACTTATTATGGCTCATCTCCAGCCTACAAGTGTATGTCTGCATTATAATTCTAAGAAATAGTCAAATGGTTCTAACGAGAAAGCTAAGGCATTGATGGTGAGACTGTTAAAATTGTGGGCCAAAAAAAAGGCTAAAATATATTTAATTTTATATCATTGTTTCAATATTTTTAAGAAAGCTTTTAAGGTTTTTTTTAAAGTTTAAAATTTTTAACAGTTTAAAATACTACACTTTCAAAGATGGAAGAAATCCTTAAAATTGCCTAGTTTCTTTCTTTCTGAAATTATGCATATGGACATTCTCTGGGCTCTGTGGAAGCCTCCCAGGACAAAAGAAAGAATGATAAAGAAGGAAAGGAGGGAAAAGATTAGATTCAGGCTTGCCTCTCTGGCCTTAAGATAAAGACAGGCTGTTAGGATGGGGCTCTAAAAACTATTCACACACAAAAATACCTCCACAAGGACTAAGAAAACCAGGTAAGAAATCACCGTACCTAGTTCTAGCACAACGATTTTTAAAAGATGCATTAAACAGGGTAAGAAGATTAGTTTTATGTAACCCACATCACCCTTTCACAACCCCCAGGGAGCACAGCATGATGAAAGATACTATCCACATGGCGAAAAGAGAGAGAAGTGAGCATAGGACTTTGCCTTGACTCCAACACTGGACCTGTTACAGTAAAACTCAGCACCATGCAGACCTCCAGAGCTCCATATTCTGAGCTGGTACTCAGGACTAAGCCTCTAGACTTGCTCTGGCATCAGTGGGACAACATAGCTCCAGGCTTCAGGCTTGTATGGTGGACTTCATCTATGCCTTGTACCAACACTAGGCTGATTTCAGTGGCCCTGGGCTTCAGGCAGCCTTGAATGGCAAGTAGTCCTCTGTGGTCCTGAGCTTCTGTCATGCCCCAGCTCCATGCCCACCTGCATCTGCCCAAAGGTTCTGGCCTGCCCCGGTGTTGCACCTGTCATAGTAACAATAAGTACCTTAAAGTATTTAAGGTAAGAGTAAAGACAAAGTCAAATTCAAAATATATTAATACTTTAATGATGATGTATAAAACACAGATATCTTTATTATGAAGGCTAAGAAACTAAACTATTAAAAAATAACTGCCATAATGTGTTAAGGAATATCCACTATAAAACAATGTAATATCAAAAACTCAAAATTTAGGGGAAGGAATGGAGTAACATATGAAAATTTTTTGTGTGTGACCAAAGTTATTAGCTTAAAGTAACCTGTTATAACTATTAGATGTTTTTTGCAAGCCACTTGGTAACCATGAAGCAACAACCTATAGTAGATACACAAAAAGTAAAAGGCAAAGAATAAAAACATATCACAAGGGAAAAATCACTTAGAAAGGAAGACAGCAAGAGAGGAAGAAAGGAACAAAGGAAATTAACAAAATGGCAACAGCAAATTCTTATCTATTAACAGGTAACTGGGATGTGATTGGATCAAATTCTTCCATCAAAATACATAGATAACAGTGGCTGAATTGGCCAAAAAACAAGACACAACTACATGCTGCCTACAAAATACTAAGTTTATCTGTAAGGACACACACAGACTGAAAATGATGATATGGAAAATGATATTTCACGTAAATGAAAACCAAAAGAGAACAGGAGGTGCTATACTTAGATAATATAACCTTTAAGTCAAACACTATAAAAAGAGACAAGGAAGCCATTATATAATGATAAAGGGGTCAATTCAGCAAAAGGATATAACAATTATAAACATATATGTATCTAACATTGGAGCACCTATATATACATAAAGCAAATATTAATAGATCTGAAGAGAGAGATACTGCAGTACAGTAATAATAGTGTGGACTTAAATGCCACACTTTCAGCAATGAACAGGTCATCCAGATAGAAAATCAATAAGGAAATATTGGATATAAGCTACACTCTAAATCAAATAGGCTTAACAGACATACAGAACATTCCATGCAATAGCTGCAGAATGTGCATTATTCCCAACTGCACATGGAACATTCTTTAGGATACAATATATGTTAGGACATAAAACAAGTCTTAACAATTGAAGAAGATTAAAATTATATCAAGTATCTTTTCTTACTGCAATGGTATAAAACTAGAAATCAGTAACAGGAGAAACTTCAGAAAATTCACAAATACATGGAAATTAAACATGTTCATTTAATGGAAATTGGACAACATGCTTCATTGACAACCAATGGGTCAATTAAAAAATTAAAAGAAAAATTTAAAAATTTTCTTGAGATTAATAAAAATGGAAACACAACATACCAAAACCTATGGGATGCAGCAAAAGCAATCTAAGGGAGATGATTACAGCAATAAGTGCCTACATCACAAAAAGAAGAAAGATCTCAAATAAAAATCTTAATGTTGTATCTCAAAAAACTAGAAAAACAAGAACAAATTAAGTCCAAAGATCACAGCAGAAATAAATGGAGACTAGAAAAAAATCTGGAAAAGATCGATGAAACTAGGAGTTGTTTTCTGAAAAGATAAACAATAAACCCGTAGCTAGATTAAGAACAAAAAGGCTCAAATGAATAAAATCAGAAATGAAAAAAGAGACATTACATCTGATACAATAGCAAGTAAAAGAATCACAAGAGACTATTATAAACAATTACATGACAATAAATTGAATAACCTAGAAGAAATTGATAAAATTCTTGGTGCATACATCTATCAAGACTGCATTATGAAGAAACAGGAAATTTTAACAGAATATTAACAAGTAAGGATATTGAATTAGTATTAAAGTCTCTCACCAAAGAAAAGCCAAGGACCTAATGGCTTCACTGTTGAATCCTTCAAATATTTGAAGTACTAATACCAATTCTTCTCTGATTATTCCGAAAAAAAAAATGGAAGTGGGGGAATACTTTCAAATTATACTATGAGGCCAGGATTACCATGATATCAAAGCCAGACAAAGGCACTACCAAAGAAGAACCAGAGGCCAATAAATTGATGAACATGATACAAAAATCCTCAAATAAACACCAGAAAACCAAATTCAACAGCACATTAAAAAGATCACTCATCATGATCAAGTGGCATTCATCCCAGGGGTACAAGTATGTTTCAAAATATATAGAGCAATAAATGTGCTACATCAAATTAGTAGAATGAAGGACAATAATCATCCACAGATACAGAAAAATCATTTGAAAAAATCAACATCCTTCCATGAGAAAACTCTCAACAAATTTTGTATAGAAGAAATGTTCCTCAATACAATAAAGGTCATATATTATAAACCCATAACTAACGTCGTATTCATCAGGGAAAAGTTGAAAGTTTTTTCTCTAAGATCTAGATCAAGACAAGGATGCCCCCTCTCATCACTTCTATTCAATATAGTACTGGCAGTCCCTAGCCAGAGAAATTAGGCAAGAGAAAGAAATAAATGGCATCAAAATTGGAAAGGAAGTGTTAATAAAATTGTCCTGGGCCGGGCACGGTGGCTCATGCCTGTAATCCCAGCACTTTGGGAAGCCGAGGCAGGTGGATCACCTGAGGTCAGGAGTTCGAGACCAGCCTGGCCAGCATGGTGAAACCCCGTCTTTTCTAAAATACAAAAAATTAGCTGGGTATGTTGGTGGGCATCTGCAGTCCCAGCTACTTGGGAGGCTGAGGCAGGAGAATAGCTTAAAACAGGGAGCTGGAGGTTGCAGTGAGCCGAGATTGCACCATTGCACTCCAGCCTGGGTGACAGAGTGAGACTTCATCTCAAAAATAAATTAATTAATTAAATAAAAAATAAAATAATAAAATAAAATTGTCCCTGTTTACATATAATAGGATTTTAGATATAGAAAATTCTAAAGATGCCATAAAAACTGTTATTTTTTGTGTTTTCACATTAACAATAGCTACAAAAGAACAAAAATAAATAAATTTAACCAAGAAGGTGAAAGACCTGTACCTGAAAACTATAAAATTTTGATTAAAGAAATTGAAGAAGACAAAAGCAGATGGGAAGACAGCTGTATTTACGGATTGGAAGAATTAATATTGTTAAAGTGTTCATACTGCCCAAAGTGATCTATTGATTCAGTGCATTACCTCTCAAAATACTGATGACATTCTTCACAGAAATAGATAAAACAGTCCTGAAGTTTATATAGACCACAAAAGACTCCAAATAGCCAAAGCAATCTTGAGCAAAAAGAACAAGCTAGTGGCATTACACTATCTGACTTTAAAACATGCTACACAGCTACGGTAACCAAAACCACATGGTACAGGTATAAAAACAGACACGTAGACCAATTGAATAGGATAGAGAGCCCAGAAATAAATCCATGCATATAAAGCAAACTGATTTTCAGAAAAAGGCATCAAGTACACACAGTGGGGAAAGGATAGTCTCTTCAATAAATGGTGTAGGGAAACAATTTCCACAGGTAGAGGAATGAAACTAGACTCTCCTTTCTCACCACATATAAGAAATAACTCAAAAATTGATTAAAGACTTAAATGTAAGACCTAAAACTATGAAACTACTGGAAGAAAACTTAGGAAAAGAGCTCCATGGCACTAGTCTAGGCAAGGGTTTTTTGAATAAAATTTCAAACTCATGGGTAACAAAAACAAATATAGATAAATGAGATTACATCAAACTAAAAGCTTCTGCACAGTGAAACAATCAACACAGTGAAGAGACAACCTACAGAATGAAATAAAATATTTGTAAACTATTTATCTTATAAGAGGATAATATCCAAAACATGTAAGAACTCAAATAACTCAACAGTAAGAAACAAATAACACAATTGAAAAATGGGCAAAATATACATTTCTCAAAAGAAGACATACAGGAACATTAGGTATGCAGACCAACAGTATATTAAAAAATACTCAACATCACTAATCATCAAGGAAATGCAAATTAAAATCACCAAATATCACCTCATACCTGTTAGAATGGTTATTATCAAAATGGCAAAAGATAATGAATGTTAGTAAGAATGCAGAGAAAACGGAACCCTTGTATACGGTTGTTGGGAATGAAAATCAGTACAGCCATTATGAAATACAGTATGGAAGTTCCTCAAAAAACTAAAAATAGAACTATCATATGATCCACCAATCCCATTACTGGGTATATAGCTACAGAAAATGAAATCAGTGTGTTAAAGAGATAGCTGCATCCCATCTTGATTGTAGCATTATTCACAATAGCCAAGATATGGAATCAACTTAAGTGTCCATCAATGTATGAATGAAGAAAATACAGCATATACACACAATGGAATACTATTCAGTCATAAAAAAAGAAGAAAACCCTGTCATTTACAACAAGCAAAGATGACTAAATATATCTATAATAGGAGGCAGTGAATAAGACAATCAATGCAAGGGGAAAAAATGCTAAATCCTATAATAAAACCCTGAAATAAAAAAGATTCAAAATTACATATCAAAAAAGCATATTATATATGCTTTTATCCAAATCATAACAACTCAGAATGACCAACTTGAAGACATATTTTAAAAATTTTTTGAGATTAAAAAAAGGCAAGCTCTTCTGGACAAGAGACTTGGAAAGAAAATTGGGTCATCACTGAATTTTTCTACAGCAACACTGTATGGCAGATGTAAATGGATTAATACATTTAAGATAATCAAGAGTAAAAACATAGGTCAAAGATTTCATACCTAGCAAAGGGACTTTCAAGAATAAAGAGCATTCCTGCTGGTCTAGTGGTTAGGAAAAAAAGGAAGAAAAGGCAAATTTGCAAGTTATCAACATTCAAGAACTCTAGAAATTTTGTTCCCATGAGGCCTTCTTGAGAAACCTACCAGAGAGCAAACTTCACAAAACCAAAATGACCAGAGAAATATTGACATAAAACTAGTGGTGAACACTAATACATAATTACTTGTAAAATTAATACTAAAAGGGAGCTAAAAATGAGAGATTATAATATTTAATATTATATGTAGACACAGGACAATGTAAGACAATTTTTTTAAAAAAAGATGAGAGTGGGAAGAGCAAATTAAAAAATTGTTTTTTCTAAATAATATTGGTGGTAATAGAATTGTTATCCTGAGACAATTATGCAGGTGATGTAGGATAAAGAAAATGAGAAATTTTCAGAAATTCTAATTACATTATCCCCTGTGTCCTTGGGAACTGAGTTTCTTAATGTGAAAGAGAAGAGATACAGATGTAATATAAAACAAATTAAGTAAAACCTTTGTACTCCAAAATTTGTATAGGAAGTACCAGTGTGAGTTTATGAGGTATTTTATCTTTAATATGAACTTATTAAATATAAAATATGCATATATGTGTATGTATTTTTATATATATACACATGCACACACACACACATGCACACAAATTGCATTAGCTCTGTCCACTGAAAAAGATCAGCTCTGAAAACCTTTGTCCATCGAAAAGATCTAGAAATGATGACCAACAGAACTTCAATGAGTAAACCAAATATTATATTCCCACCAAAGAAAAAACATATTACCATTGTGTGGTCTTTCTTGCTAAAACTATCAAACCTAAGGTAGGTTTTGGATAAAGACAACGAGTTTGACTTCGACATGCTGTGTTACACAAACAGAACAGCATAGGAATTGAAAATATGATGCTGAAGATTTTAGAAAACGAAAATAAACATTCAAGTGTTATTCAATTTGTTAAGAAAAATAGCGGAGGTCTAACCATTAGAAATCAAGAATCAAAGCACGGATAAATAATAAATATCCATCACAACATTTAGAGAAGTGAGAGATGTTTAGAAGAGGTAATAAAATAATGGGAGTCATATAAGGAGAAAGTTTAGAGAAGCAACTTCTCGAAGTATTAGTTTTCAGCCAAAGACTTAAGTGTACAAGATAGTTATCAGTTCCCTGGCCTTTTCATAGTGTAGTTGCAATAATAATTGCATCATAAAATTACAAAACACATATAAAAAAGCTGGAAACTTCATTCGCACTTCAAATTTAAATCACACAGCAAAAAAAATCTTTGCAACTGTACATTGTGCAGTTATTAACATCTTCATTTTCTAAAGGAGAAGACTGACACACAGAGATATCAAATGACTGTGGAAATCTTAGTTAATTGGTGGAAGAAGAAAATGAAGCCAGTTTGCGGCTGTTTCATTATCAGTATCAGGGTCTATTTTGGGGGGATCCTGTCTCTATTCTTGAACATTTTAACTAGAATATTGAAAGACTGTCTTATGTGTGTCATTTATCATTATGTATTTATCAATATTCAGCTAAGAAGAAATTGCAAATTTATAGCTTGATTCTGTATCTTGGAAAACATCAAGGCCCTATCATAGCAAGATGGACAACAGAGGGTGCCCTTCACTTTGAGCATAAGATGCATTGACTAATCATTTCCTGAATCATTACTAAGTGATGCTTCATACAATTCTTGGCAACGGAGTCTTTTAAACTGCAACAGATGTGAAGTGGTGAGTAATATACTTCCGTATTTTTCTCCCTAAAGGCAGTTGAAATTCAAATAATCATAGTCAAAGTGAAGGCAAACTCACGATACTTAATTAAATTTCTATGCCAACGGAAAGCCTTATATAATACCTGGAGATGTTAACAAAGAAAGCTTTGCAAAATGAAATCAGAAGCTACTTGGTGTTAACTGATTTCCAACTCAAAAGAGAGGGGGACAAGTTGTAGGAAAACTTTCATGCTGATAGTAACAACTGATTTCCAGGAAAATGTCGTTAGTAACAAACAGTGCCTTTGCTAATTGCTTTTTAGATTTTTCCACTGAGTAGAGTTACATATTCCCCATACAACTTATTAGGAAAACATTTACTTAAACCCTCCTTGACTTTTCACTCAAACAACAGTAAAGGGCATCACCTTCTAGTACTCGAGTTGAACGAAATGCTTTCAGCAAAGTCATTCTATATTTGCAGTAAACTAATTTCTTACAAAGAATCAAAGCTCCACATAGGGAAAAAGTAACAATTTTCACCATAATTTGTAAGAGATGCTTTCACAAGAGAAATGAAGTATAGAATCCACAGGTTTCAAATGAAAACTTGTCTGAAAATAAGGTGAACGGCTGGCAAACTTCCTGGTTTCCCCAAGAGTTTCAGGCTGAGAAGCCCATTGCAGCACGTGTACATTTCTCCTAATCCTTTTAACCCCAACCCCACACACTTACATGCAAAGCATTGGAATCCTTAAAAATCACTAGAACTGATGACTAAGACTTGATGTTGTTCTAGGAGCTTCTTCAGAACTCCTGGTAACATTTTTCCTGTCTGGATGTGCAAACTTTATATTATTAACTATATCAAATGAAAAGCATCCCCCTCCGATCCTTTTGCTTTACATTCAAAGTAAAAGAATGAATTTCTATTTTATTAATTTCAGGTTCCTTCAGATATGTAATTTAATATGCCAGTGATGTAAGTAATTCTCCAGAAAACAAAGCACAGATTCTCAGGTTTTCCAAGGATAGGATTTTTCTCACTGTATCCCCCAGGCTGTAGTGCAGTGATGCAATCTCGGCTCACTGCAATCTCCACCTCCCAGGTTCAAGCAATTCTCCTGCCTCAGCCTCCCTAGTAGCTGGGATTACAGGTGCCTGCCACCATGTCCGGCTAATTTTTGTGTTTTTAGTAGAGACGGGGTTTCACCATATTGGCCAAGCTGGTCTCAAACTCCTGACTTCAGGTGATCTGCCAGCCTCGGCCTCCCAAATTGCTAGGATTAGAGGCATGAGCCACTGTGTCCGGCCAAAGTTTTCTTTTTAATATCAAAAGCTTTGCAGACCCTGCTGGTGGTAACGGTTTTATTTTTATTATAAGGTGATTAAGAAATTCTAATGATGACAAGAAGTTACTAAGTATGCAGTATCATTTTGTAATGATTTATATTTTATCTACAATATCAACATCTACATATACTTGAAAAAATAACGTGTTTATTCCATAATAATGAGATTTGAACCCATAGGAATTTGTAAATATTATCAAATAAATAACTCTCTACCCATTGCTTTTCCTTTTCCCTCTTGAGAGCGCCAGTACTGTTTTCCAGAGGGCTCATTTTTGTCTTAAGATCCTTCACATGTATCCATAAAAATTAAGAATAAATGTATAAAATAAAAATTCTTCATGTGTTCAAAGAGGATTCAATATACACCCGAGTATTATGGTAAGAAGCAGTGCTGTTTTCTCACTCAGCTGGCTCCACTACATCTCCTACAGACCTAGGCTGAGGTGAAGCAGCTGGTGCTTTATGGCTCCTCAATGTGCTACCTCTCTTACCTTCTCAATTTCAACTAATGATATGCATCTTTCCTTTACCTGTCTAAGCTAGGCACCTTGGCGAGGTCTCTTGACCCATTTAATCCAACACAAGTTATGCCAGCTACTACTGTTCCAGTTGAGCTCTTCACATTTTCACACCTGGATAATGCTAGAGTCATTGGTCATATTGCTGCCTGAGTTGTTTTTCCTAGGCACAGACTGCAGGCTATCACAGAGCCCAACTCTTACCTCACATGAGGCCTTCCCCTCTACCTTTTCCTTCTTACTTCTCACTTCAAGTCTTAACCACCTTCTGAACACTGAAGACTCAGCGAAAATGTAACTTCCACTCTCAGTTACCTCAGTTTCTCTAAAAGTGTTTTATCTTATTGAATTTATACTTAATGCCATCTAAACAAATGATTTCAAAATAATCTAACATCTCGTATCATAGTTTGCCACCAACACAGGGTAGGGACTACATCATCATTACTATGGGCTATTCAATACATGTCTATTCGTGGCTGTCGCACACATCTCTATCAAAAGCTTCTAACAGCTCTCCCAGACTGTACAAACTCAAGTTCAAGAACTAGGTTTATCAGAACCCAAGTGGCCCCTAATCTCTCTCTTTATTCACATGTCTCTACCATTAGCTTCACATCTGTCTACCACTTTACTAGTAATTATCAGATATTTCATCTACATGGCCTCGTTTTCTGTCTTTCAAATGTATTTTTTTTTTACTTTCACATAATGCTGTGTTTATTCACTTAACACATTTTCCCCTGATAACTCTTTCTGGTCACTCTTCAAGTCCATCTACTAATCTTTCTAACTGTTGATGTCTTCCTCATCTTTTATACATAATTAAAATGTTAGCACTTCTGAGGAAACATCTACATTTTATCATTGAGAATTAATTTCCTTTTTTTTCTTGTGTCTCAGAGTGCTTCACATATGCTTCATTCATAGCAGAAAACACAGTAGAGTATATGCGTTCCTGTGGCAACAACTAAAGCCTAAAATTTCAACAATTTAACCTAACAAAGCTTATTTCTTGCTTATAGAAAATTCAGATAGGTCTGGCACCTTCCCAGGGCTGTTCTCTATGAAATGACTTCATTGGTCCACCAGGTTGCTTCCAAATTGTGTCTCTGCTATGGAAACATGAGGCTTCCTTAATCACCTCAGGAGGAAAGAAGAAACTGAAGACTCTGCGGGGACTTTTAATGACTCAGCTCAAAAGTGACGTGCTGAGAATCTACAGGCAAAATCTGTCACATGTCTAGCTTAATGCAAGTGTGCCTTCAAAAAAGAGGATGACTGGGTATTGGTGAGCACTCATATTAAGTATCAGAGAAACTTACTGCATTAAATATATTTATGTATTCACTTGTCTCTTTTTGCTAAACTGTGAGTTCAAGAGAAAAGTGGTAACTTCATTTCCATACCCCAGAACTTTAGCCAGTATCATGCACTGAGTAAGACATCAATAAGTTATTGTTAGACTAAATTGAATTAAATTACAGGTGAAATAAGGTGGTGCTTAGCTTTGAGGAGAAGAAACAAATTCTATTTTGTCGCCTTACTTAGCATGCTATATTCACATAGTCATAAAAAGGAATCTGTAAGCTTAACGGAGTAAGCAAAAATTATGAAGCTAGACTTCCCAGCTTCAAATTCTGGCTCTCTCACATTTAGCTGTATAGGTTTGGGAAAATTACTCAATATACCTTTACCTCAGTTTCCTCAAAAGTTTTTTATAAATATTAAATGAGTAATTCATGTAAAATATTCAAATAGTATCAATATGTTAAGTACTCAACACATTACATATGATTATTCATTTACTGCATGAATAAGATACCAAAGTTTTCTAATTGTTCTTAGAGAAAAATTCAAAGTTCTTTCCACACTCTGTATGACTTGGCCCTCATCCACTGCACCAACTTCAATGAAAACTATTTCCCTCTTTCTTAGTGATGCTTCAGGCATTTCAATCTTTTTTCTGATTTTTGTTGGTTGGTTGGTTAGTTGGTTGGTGGGTTGGATTATGCCAGATTAGCTCCTACCTTCAGACTTTTCAACAGTTTCCCCAAATTATTACTGTTCCACCCCCACCACCACCAGAAAACCACAGGTATGGCCTTTCTCATCATTTAGGTTTCAGACGACATTTGATCACCTCATCTAAAGTTGCCAACTACATTGACCAGTCATCCTCTAACATATCTCTTTGTATTATTATCTTCATACCATGACTTGTACCTATTAAGTTGTGAGATGAAAACTTTTTCTTGGCCAGGTGCAGTGCTTCACACCTGTAATCCCAGCACTTTGGGAGACCAAGGCAGGCAGATCACCTGAGGTCAGGAGTTCGAGACCAGCCTGACCAACATGGAGAAAACCCCCCTCTACTAAAAACACAAAAAATTAGCTGGGCGTGGTGGTGCATGCCTGTAATCCCAGCTACTCGGGAGGCTGAGGCAGGAGAATCGCTTGAACCTGGGAGGCGGAGGTTGCGGAGAGCCAAGATCACACCATTGCACTCCAGCCTCGGCAACAAGAGTGAAACTCTGTCTCAAAACAAACAAACAAAAAAACAACTTTTTCTGTCCTCCTAATATATGACATTGCAGAGTTTAAGTCTTTTGTGCAATGTTACATTGCTAGCACCAGATTAAAACTCAGTCTGGCCCCAATGCCTCTACTTTTGATCACTATGCTCCACTTCCTTGTTAAGCACTTCACCTATTTTCTCATTTAACACAAAATATTGTGGTGGTTTTAAGTGCAAGTGCTAGAATAGCTAATTCAAACTGACTTAAATGATAAGCATCTGTACTATATCACATAAAGAAAGTCTTCCAGGTGATGACGTAATCAAAGATGCAGACTGTCCATCTTTCTGCTCTGCTATACTCTGTAGGTCGGTGATGCCTCCCGTCAAGGTCAGAGGACTAAAGCAATTTCAGACATCACACTTGAGAATGAACATAGTAAGGAAAGATGGCCTTTTTGTCCATGAATATATTTTATTGGAGAAAGAACCTTTCCCAGGAGGAGTTCAGTGGTATCTCACTGGATCCAAGTGATCAGGCCTGGGTCATATGACCCTGATCTGACTGAAGAGAAGTTAAGAAAGGAACTGATATGTGGAGCCTCTAGAATTAGAGGCAGACTTTGACAGCACGTGTGTGTATATGTGTGTAAAAGCGAGACCAAGCATATGCAGTGTGCGGAGGGAGGCAAGCCGAGAGAGCGCTAGGATGGCAGTGGGTAAGCAATTAGCAGTGCTGCCCAGAAGCAAACATTCTATCCTTATATCACAGATGAGAAAACAGACTCCAAGAAGTTAAAAACTTGCAGAAAGTCACCTAATTGGTAAGAGGCAAAATCGGATTCAAATCTAGAGTGTGGTGTTAAAATGAGAACTGTAACAACCATACTATACTGACTCCACATTAACCCCGATCTATGCCATAATGTTTGCTTTAATCCACGTAATTCACTGGTGACTTATGCTTTGGTTTGTAACTTGGTATCTTCATGTTATATTCAACTTCCTTTTCTTACAAAAGCCATCTTACCCTTGACTGTTGCACGCAACTTAGGTTAAATGTGTCAAAATATTATTCAATGTCAAGGTTCTTAATATTTTTGAGTTCCTAAAATTGTATCCTATGGTGACTTAGAGAGGAACAGATACAAGAATAGCTATTTATTGAAGGCTCAGCTAAGCATTGCCTGTGTAACTATGACTGACTCATCCTCATAATTTTAAAGACAGCTGCATAATATAAAACAGCATAGATGCTTTAAAAAAGTTTTTATTTTTGTTTATTTTAACATGTAACCACATTATAAAGTCATATCATGCATTTCTCAACTTACAATTTAAGTGCATTTCCTTTCAGTCTTTTTCTTTAAATGTTATAATTAGAATTAACACTTATATTAACATTTGGTACCCTTATTTTTTACTTAGCTTTGAAACAAAATATAATTTTATGTTTACCATATAAGCTTTAAAATCATCATTTAAATATGCAATATTTCAGCATTTAGGTGCATCTTAATCATTGCCTAATGTTGAGCATTCAGTGTTTCCAATTGTTCTGCTATTATAAGCAATGTGTGACATGCATCTCTGTGCATATTCTGAATTATTTTCTTAGACCATATTCCCAGAAGTGGAATGATTAAGTCCAAGAAGATGAAAGATTTTTTTTATCAAGGAGTTTGTCAAATTGCTTTCTGAAAGTATGGGGTCAATTTACACTGTGATCAGTAATGTATGGGAGCAGTAATTTCTCTGTGCTCTCACCCTCGGTGAGAAATACATTTCTAAATCGATAACTTAAAGTGAGCCTTCATTTTGTAATATGAGAAAAACAAAAGAGAGAAATTGAGGGAAAAGAGTCATACAATCTATGCACTCTGTTAGGGGCTCACAGTTTAGAAGGAGCAAAATAAATACAAGTACATGTCAGTAAAACATTATTGTGGATAGAGAATGGACAGAGAAACTATGTAGTGAGAGAAATGTGCCCTGGCTATTGTGGAAGCTTGGAAAGTAGAACAGCAGTTGAGATACCTCATTAAAGGGCAAGGAGGGGAAAGATGGATAGAGAGGGCACATAAATTATAGGCATAAGCAAGAGCAAAGAGGTGTGTAATCAATGACGGACACATGTTGCAATTTGCAGTCTGAGGTCATAAGAGAGTCAAATGGGAGTCAAAGAATGAAAGAGAGAATTCTGGTAGGAGAGATAGAGTAAGATCTTGGAGGGTATTATGTGATGTAATAGCTTATATGTAATCCTGTAGATTATGGAAGAATCACTGCATAGTCTTAAGAAAAAAGTGGGCAAGTCAAACTTCTTTTTAAATCACTGTATTTCATCATGCAGTCTATAAAAGCAACATCAGCATCACCCAAGAACAAAGAAATGCAAATCCTCAGTCCCACATGAGATGTACTAAGTCCAAACTCCAGTAGAGCCCAGCAATTTGTATTTTAACAGCCCTCCAAGTGGATCTGATGTGCAGAAAAGTTTGGGAACCACTAACTTAAATTAACATTCTGGTTGCTTTGATGGGGTAAGGCTAAATGTAAGAGGACCAGTCAGGAGGCTGCTGCAAAGATCAAGTGGAGACATGATGGGTCCTAAACTTGAGTAGGGGGATTGAAACCATTCAGGTGGACTGAGTTTACGTAGAAGAAGTATGTAGATTGGGAACTTTTGGCTTAGGACAAAAGCCTGGGGTTATATACAAATTCTTAAGAAGAGGCGAGGCTAGGCACAGTGGCTCATACCTGTAATCCCAGCATTTTGGGAGGCCAAGGTGGATGAATGACTTGAGCTCAGGAGTTCAAGACCAGCCTGGGCAACACGGTAAAGCCGTCTCTACAAAAAATACAAAAATTAGCCAAGCATGGTGGCATGTACCTGTAGTCCCATTTACTCAGAAGGCTGAGGTGAGATCACTTAAGCCCAGGAGGTGGAGGCTGCAGTGAGCCATGTTTGTGCCACTGTACTCCAGCCTGGGTTAAAAAGCAAGATCCTGTCTCAAAATAATAATAGTAATAAATAAGATGCCAAAGAAGAAATTCTCTTTAAGAAAAGAAAAGATATAGTTAAGGAAGTGTGAGAAGGGAAAATAGTGAGTATCAGGAAAGCCAAAGAGAGAGAATTTTAAGAGGATTTGAGAATCCCAAGTCAGATGAGGAATAGTACTTCAAAAACAGGAAGACAAAAGAGCATATTATATTTTGTAATCAGGACATCATTTTTAACTTTAGAGAAAGCAGTTATAGTGTAGCATTGAAGACGGAATCCAATTAAAGGAAGATAAAGAAGAGATGCCATTTGAAAGGATGCAAGAAACTGCATAGATCCAGAAGTCAACAAATATTTTCAGAAAAGGACAAATAGTAAATATTTTAGGGTGATGGGCCTATGGTCTCTGTGGCAATTACACAACTGTGACATTGTAGAGCAAAAAGTGGCCATAGACAATATATAAATGAATGTTCATGAGTCTTCCCATGACTTTACTTATAAGAACAGGTGGCCTGCTGGTAAGTCATAAAGTGCCAACCTCTGGATTAGACAAATGCAATAGGATTAAGGAAAGGTTTTTTTCGTTTTGTTTACTTTTGCTGTTTTTAAAATGGGAAAGTAATGTACATATTTATAAGCTAGAAAAAAAGAGTCAGTAAAAATTAACTGTCAGTAAAATTAAAGAATGCACCTAGTCTTTTATTTAACAATATTTACTGTACTTATACTATGTTCCAAGCATTATTCTAGGCATTGAGACTTTGGGAATAAACAAGATAGACAAGGTCCCAAGGACATCAAAAAAGACAGAATCAACAGATAACGCAAAAGATATACTAGATGATGATATGTGCCATAAAAAAAAAAAGACCAATAAAATAGGGTGATGTAAAGCGAGTGCCAGCTGGGCTACTCTAGCTTTACAAACAGGAAAGACTTTTCTGAGGAAGTTGCATTTAAGCCTTGCTATGGTCTGAATGTTTGCGTTCCCTCAAAATTCATATGTTGAGACTTAATCCCCAATATGGTGGTATTAAGAGGTAAAGTCTTTGGGAAGTCACAAGAGCTCTGCAACTGCCCTCATGAACAGGATTAGTGCCGTTATAAAGGAGGCTGAAGGGAGATTGTTTGCCCCTTCCACCATGTGAGGATGGAGAAAAAGCACTACCTATGAGGAATGGGCCTTCACTGGACACCAAATCTGCTGGTACCTTGATCTTGGACCTCCCAGCCTCCAGAACAGTTAACAATAAATTTCTATTGTTTGTAAATTACACGGTTTAAGGTGTTTTGTAATAAGAGCCTGAACAGACTAAGACATGTCTTGACCTGAATGCCTAGAAAGTGCAGTAGAGAGAGGTAGTGACTGGAAGAACAAGTCTCTAGGAGGAAGGAGTGTAGGGACCAAAGGGATGAATTCGACTTGGATGAAGGAAAACTGCTCATCTTATCAGGCAAAGAAATAGGTGGAAAGGTTAGCCATATGTTTCCTTAAGTTCATAGATGGAAAGAGCAAAAGGTTCAGAATGACTACATTTAGATTTCATGATAAGATTACCCAACTAGAATGGTTAGAATGGAAGTTAAATTGAGAATGTAGGTAGAGTTGTGAATAATTGGTGGGAGTGGGGAAATTGGTGGGTAAAGGACAAGAAAACTCACCAGAGTCAGATGGAATTAAAAGGTAGCAGTGAAAATCCACCCGTATTGGGCATAGCCATGAGAAATGTCTGCCTACTTGAATACTGCTAACGTCATCAGGAAGAGAGACTTGCAGCATGTTCTGCAGGGAACAAAATGTACTTCAAACGCATGTGTCTCTGACCAAACCACTACATCCATGTTGTATTTGAAGATTAAATGACCTATAGTACAGATTCACAAAGATAAGCTCACTCAAGACAGTATGTTTCACAAACTTATAGGCAAAGACTAGAAACTGTGGAAACCATTTGTATCACCTAACATGGCCTATCACAATGACTTATAAGACAGTGAAATTGAAGCCTTATATATGTTTTCAAAAATACACTGGAAGCTGCTGTGGGACACTGCAGTATGTGCCACAGGGTAGAGAGAGGTACCATCTGTCAGAGAAAAGGGTTATTCTGGAAAACCCACAAAATGTAAGAAAGGAGAGAATCAGAACAGATCCAAATATGGCAAATTAGATAAAGCGGGAAAACAGGCCTTAGCCAGCTGGATAGAATGTAGAGTTTTATACTCCTAACAGTTACTAGGGACTGTAAGGGTAGAAAGAAGACAAATAAATCCTAAAACTTGGTACTCAGTTCCTCAGCTAAGTGGACCTTGGAAGTTGAGCATGAGATGGTTTGTAGCATCTTAGAATTTTCAGCTCCAAGAAACTCAGAGATGAGGTTTCACTTCCCCAAGTGCTATTAAAGAGCTTGCAAGAAGTTGAAAAGAAAACCCCTAGGGACAAATTCTAAGGAAATGTTGAAACAATGTTTCAATGTTGGGCATACCATAAAAATAAACCAAAAAGCTGATGAATTAAAATAGAGAAGGAGAATCCAAAAACTAAGTGAAAGAGAAAGTAGATATGAATTAAAAGATTTTGAGTAGAAGACAGTACAATATAGAACAGTTACTATCTGTGCCAGTGAGAGTAGAGCAACTGTGACTTTTTCTAGAAGCCTGAAGTCTTAATGTAATCAGGAACATGGCCCTAAGAGTACATATCTAGATCTAGGAAACATATCAGCCTCTGTCATGGCAGATTGATAGACAAGCCAGGATCACTGAACAAGTCTTGATATTTTTACTCCTAGGGATAAGTAGGCCAAAGTTTATTTTCAAACTCAGGCAGGGCATTGGACAAGGGTTTTCTCTAGGCTATTTTCAAAGTTCCTCCATGTTCCTAGAATGAGACTGGTCATCCTGCTACAAAGAGTGGGAATAGGGCTGGGATAAGGTAGTGCATTACAGTCAACCACCATTATTACATATTAAGACAGAATTCCTGATTTTAGGTAAGAATTTATATTTCTCCTATAATTTTCTACTGTTCCATGGATATTTCCTGCCTATTCTAGGACACAGGTGATACAGCAAATTTCAATGATGTATCAAAAAGTCACAACACAAAAACAGGTATAGTGTTGATGCAATGTATCAGTGCATGTCAAAATATGTTCAATGGAATATTAGTGAATGTGATGAACAAAAAGGATTTTATGATTAAAAAGCATGAGAAACACCCAGTTCAATAAAGTAAATATATTCTATATTACAGTACTTCTCAGAGGTATTGATATCATAAATTTATTGTAGCTTTCCAAAGGAAGTATACAGAATAGAGTACTTATCAATTTATCTGACCATGGAACACATTTTGAAAGTACATTTAGTGAGACTTGTTTTCTATAGCACGCTTTATAAAATCTTTTAGAGTTAAGAAAAAAATGATGCGAGAAGGATATTACAATTTCACCTTCTACTGTACAGCACCAATGTATTGCCCATTCAACATAAAAAAAAAAAATCCTGGAGAGAATCTACAGGTGAAAACACAGAGATATATATAAGATGTCCATAAGAGCCTTGTTTATAACAGCCCTATCTAAAAGTCCACCAACAGGAAAATAGACAAATAAGTTTTTATATATTTACGCAAAGAAAAATAATACAACTATAAAAATAGAATAAAAAACATTTCATACAGCAACACAGGTGATAAAATTATTTTTGAAGAGGAAAGTATTATGGTTATATTTGTCTCCTCCAAAATTCATGAATATTTGTCCCCTCAAAAACTCATAATTAAACTTAATTCCCAAAGTGGCAGAAGTGAGAAATGGGGCCTTAAAGAGGTAATTGTGGCCAGGCGGTGGCTCAGGCCTGTAATCCTAGCATTTTGGGAGGCTGAGGCTTGCAGACTGCCTGAGCTCAGGATTTCAAGACCAGCCAGGACAACATGGGGAAACTCCACCTCTACTAAAACTATAAAAAATTAGTGGGGTGTGGTGGTGAGTGCCTGTAGTCCCAGTTACTCAGGAGGCTGAGGCATGAGAATCTCTTGAACATGGGAGGTGGAGGTTGCAGTGAGCCAAAATCACTCCACTGCCCTCCAGCCTGAGTGACAGAGTGAGACTCTGTATCCAAAAAAAAAAAAAAGCGGTAATTGTGTCATGAGGCTCTGCTTTCATGAATGAACTAATCCGTTCATGGATTAACGAGTAATCAGAGAAGTGGGACTGGTGGCTTTTTAAGAAAAGGAAGAGAGACCAAAGTTACCATGCTCAGACCCCTTGCCATGAGATGCCCTGCACTACCTCAGGACTCTGCAGGGTCCCCACCAGCAAGATGACTTTCACTAAATGCAGTCCCTCAATTTGACTTCTCAGCCTCCATAACATTAAGGAAAATAGTTTTTTCAAAGAGAAAGAGGGCATTATACAATGATAAAAGGTTCAACACAACAAGATTTAACCATCCTAGATATATATGCACCCAACATCAGAGCATTCAGATTTATAAGACAAATACTACTAGACCTATAAAAAGAGATAGACAGCCATACAATAATAGTTAAGGACTTCAACATCAACACTTCACTGACAGCACTAGACAGATGATTGAGGCAGAAAACTAACAAACAAACTCTGGATTTAAGTTGGACTCTTGACCTAAGTTGGACTCTTGACCAAATGGACCCAGTAGACATCTATAGAACACTCCACCCAACAACTGCAAAATACACATTTTTCTCATCTGCACATGGAACATTCTCTAAAATTGGTCATATGCTTGGTTGTAAAGAAGTCTGAATAAATTCAAAGAAATCAAAACCACATCAAACATCTTCTCAGACCACAGTGGAATAAAATTAGAAATCGACACCAAGAAGAACTCCAAAAATCACACAAGTACATAGAAACTAAACAATTTTCCCCTGGCTGACTTTTGGGTAAATAAAAAACTAAGACAGAAATTTAAAAAATACAATTGAAACAAATGAAAATAGAGACACAACATACCAAAACCTCTGGGACACAGTAAAAGCAGTGTTAAGAGGAAAGTTTATAGCACTAAATGCCTACATAAAAAAAAATCTCAAATTAAGAACCTAATATCACACCTAAAGGAACTAGAAAAACGAGTACAAATGAAACCCCAAGCTACCAACAGAAAAGAAGTAACAAAGATCACAACAGAACTAAATGAAATTGAGACCAGAAGAAATCATACAAAGGATTAATGAAATGAAAGTTGGTTCTTTCTTTGAAAGGACAAATAAAATTGACAGATCATTAACTATAATAACCAATAAAAAAAAGAGAATATTCAAACACAATCAGAAATGACAAAGGTGACATTATAACTTATACCACAGAAATACGAAAGATCCTCAGAGACAACTGTGAACATCTCTATGTACACAAACCAAAAAACCTAGAGAAAATGGATAAATTCTCAGAAATGTATATCCTCCGAAGACTGGAACAGAAAGAAGCTGAGATCCTGAATAGCCCAAGAGCAAATCATAAAATTGGATAAGTAATAAAAAATCTACCAAACAAAAAAGCCCTAGACCAGATGGATTTACAGCCAAATCTTACCAGACATTCAAAGACCTGGTATCGATCTAATGGAAACTATTCCCAAAAAATCAAGGAGGGATTCCTCCCTAACTCCTTCTACAAAACAGGTATCAACAAAATCTGGTAATGATACAACAAAAAAAGAAAACTACAGCCCAATATCCCTGATGAACATAGACACAAACATCTTCAACAAATACCACCAAAGTGAATCCAACAGCATATCAAAAATAGAATTCATCATGACCAAGTGAGCTTTATTCCTAGAATGCATGGATGATTCAGCAGACACGAATCAGTAAGTATGATTCACCACATAAACAGAATTAAAAACAAAAACCGTATGATCATCTCAACGTACACAGAAAAAGCCTTCAATAAAATCCACATCCCTTCATGATAAAAACCTTCAACAAACTAGGCATCAAAGGAACATACCTCAAAATAATAATTATTATTTTGACAAACTCACAGTGAGCATCATATTGAACAGGCTAAAGTTGAAAGCATTTCTCCTAAAAACTGGAGCGAGATAAGGATGTCCACTTTCACCACTCTAATTCAACACAGTACTGGAAGCCCTAGCCAGGGCAATCAGGCAAGACAAAAATAAATAAATAAAAGGCATCCTAATGAGAAATGAAGGAGTCCCACATGGTCCTATACCTAGAGAACCCTAAAGATCCTCTAAAACACTCCTAGACCTGATCAACAACATCAGTAAAATTTCAGAATACAAAATTAATACAGAAAAACCAGTTGCTTTTCTATACACCAACAATGCTCAAGCTGAAGACCAAATCAAGAATTCAATCCAATTTACAAATACTGTGTCCGGAATTGGTTCCTTCTGGTGGGTTCTTGATCTCGCTGACTTTAAGAATGAAGCTGCGGACCCTCGTGGTGAGTGTTACAGTTCTTAAAGATGGTGTGTCCAGAGTTTGTTCCTTCAGATGTTCAGATGTGTCCAGAGTTTCTTCCTTCCAGTGGGCTCGTGGTCTCACTTGACTTCAGGAGTGAAGCCGCAGACCTTTGCATGAGTGTTACAGCTCTTAAAGGTGGCGCGTCTGGAGTTGTTTGTTCCTCCTGGTGGGTTTGTTGCCTCGCTGGCTTCAGAAGTGAAGCTGCACATCTTCGTGGTTAGTGTTACAGCTCATAAAGGTAGTGCGGACCCAAAGACTGAGCAGCAACAAGATTTATTGCAAAGAGCAAAACAACAAAGCTTCCACAACGTGGAAGCGGACCCAGAGTTCCCACTGCCTGCTTTTATTCCCTTATTTGGCCCCGTCCACATCCTGCTGATTGGTCCATTTTACAGAGAGCTGGTTGGTCCATTTTGACAGAGTGCTGACCGGTGCATTTACAAACCTTTAGCTAGATACAGAGCACTGATTGGTGCATTTACAATCCTTTAGCTAGACAGAAAAGTTCTCCAAGTCCCCACCCCGCCCAGAATCCCAGCAGGCTTCAGCTCTCAGTACCACACATATAAAAGAAATACTTATGAATACATTTAATTGAAGAGGTGAAAGGCCTCTGAAAGAGAACTATAAAACATTGATGAAAGAAACTGTAGATGACACAAACAAATGGGAAAATGTCCCATGCTCATGGACAGGAATATTCTCAATATTCTTTTTTTTTTTTTTTCTTGAGATGGAGTCTCGCTTTGTCACCCAGGCTGGAGTGCAGTGGTGTGATCTCAGCTCACTGCAACCTCCGCCTCCCAGGTTCAAGCAATTCTCCTGCCTCAGCCTCCCAAGTAGCTGGGACTACGGGAATGTGCCACCAAGCCAGGCTAATTTTTTTGTATTTTTAGTAGAGACAGGATTTCACCATGTTGGTCAGGCTCGTCTTGAACTCCTGACCTCAAATGATCTGCCGGCTTCAGCCCCGCAAAGTGCTGGGATTACAAGCGTGAGCCACCGTGCCCAGTCTCAATATTCTTAAAATGACTATATGGCCCAAAGCAATCTACAGATTCAACACAATACCTGTCGAATTACCAACACTGTTTATCATAGCATTAGAATAAAAATATCTAAAATTTATACCAAACCAAAAAGAGCATGAATAGTCAAAGCAATCCTAAGCAAAAAGAAGAAAGCCAGAGGCAAAATATCACCCAACTTCAAACTATAGTAACCAAAACAGCATGGTACTGGTACAAAAATAGACATATAGAGCAATGAAACAGAATAGAGAACACAGAAATAAAGCCACATACCTACCATCAACTGATTTTCAGCAAAGTTGACAAAAATTGACAATGGGGAAAGGATTAAATAAATGGTGTTGGGAAAACTAGATAGCAATATCCAGAAGAAAGGATTCCTCTTGAGGAATCTCAAATCAATCTGAGTTAATTTTTGGATATAAAGGGAGGTATGGGACCATATACAAAAAAATGAACTCAAGATAGATTAAAGATTTAAATGTAAGACCTGAAACTGTAAAAATCCTACAAGAAAACCTGGAAATGCTTCTTCTGAACAATGTCCTTGAATTTATGACTAAAACCTCAAAAGCAAATGCAATGAAAACAAAAATAGATAAATGGAACTTAATTAAACTAAAGAGCTTAGTAAACAATCAACAGAGTAAACAGACAACCTACAGAGTGGAAGAAAATATTTTCAAATTATGCATCTAACAAAGGACTAATATTCAGAATCTACAAGGAATTTAACAAATCAACAAGAATAAAACAGCCCCGTTGAAAAGCGGGCAAATGACATGAACAGACACCTCTCCAAAGAAGACAGACAAGTAGCCAAAAAAATATGAAAAAATGCTCAACATCACTCATCATCAGAGAAATGCAAGTTAAAACCACAATGAGATACCATCTAACACCAGCCAGAATGGCTATTAATAAAAAGTCAAAAAATGACAGATGTTGGCAAGTATGCAGAGTAAATGGAACACTTATATAACTGTTGGTGGAAATGCATGTTAGTTCAATCCCTATGGAAAACAGTATGGAGATTTCTCAAAGAACTAAAAATAGAACTACCATTCAACCCAGCAATCCTACTACTGGGTATCTACCCAAATGAAAGGAAATCGTTTTATCAAAAAGACACCTGCACTTGTATGTTTATTGCAGCACTATTCACAATAGTAAAGTCATGGAATCGATCTAAGTGTCTATCAACAATGGACTGGGTAAAGAAAATGTGATATATATACACCATGAAATATTACACAGCCATAAAAAAGAATAAAATCTTGTCCTTCACACCAACATGGATGCAGCAAGAGGTCAGTATCCTACATGAAATAACTCAGAAACAGAAAATCAAACACCACATGTATTCACTTATAAGTAGGAGCTAGTCAGTGGGTATATATGGACATAAAGATGGAAATGATAGACACTTTAAACTTAAATGTAGGAAGGGTGAGAGAGGGAGAAAGGGTTGAAAAACTACCTATTGGGTATTATGTTCACTATTTGGGTGATGGGTTCACTGCAAGCCCAAACTCCAGTGTTACACAATATATCAAATATATTACTTATGTAACAAACCTTCAATGTACCCCTTAATCTATAATTTTTTAACAGGAAGAGTTTTAGTTGCTCCAGATACATACCAAAATGCTTTGAGAGTCTAAACTCATCAAGTTGTACAATTTAAATATATTCAGTTATTGTATTTTGATTATACCTTAATAAAAGCTACCAAAATCATAACCAAAAAAAATTTTTCTTTATAAATTACTGTTTCAGGTATTCTGTTATAAGCAACAGAAAGCAAACTATGACACAAGGGAATGACAAACACAAAATTTAGGGTGAGTCGGGGAAGCAAGTGGATTGAATAGGGAGGAAACACACAGATAGAGCCAACAGTGTGGATAAGTTCTAACTCTTAACTTGGGAATTCTCTAGGGGTGTTCATTTGATTATGTTTCATAGTACACATATTTGCTGTGGTTTTCTTTAATGTCTATCAAATATCATGTAATGAAATGTAATCTCCAAAAACTAATTGTTGCCTGGCGCATAATAGGCACTCAATAAATATTTGTTTAATCACCAAAATTATTAAGCCCAGTAGGGCACCAAGGCAATAGAGATCCCTCATTGACATTTAGGTGGTTAATGTTGACCATTGTCCAGAGAGATATTAAGAACATAGACACCTGTGCCCAAGCCTGGAGGGTGGAAGCACCTACAAATTATTGAGAATGAAAGTTGTGCCACTCCCCAGAAACAGAGGACTCAAAGATGGACCTAGGGTTATTTACATGAAATAAGAAAAGTGGTATTTCACACATACCTGAATTCATAGGCCAATAATCATATTTAGTACATGTTTTTCAAAATAGTCAACTACTATAGAGCAATCCAATACCCAGTGATGTAAGGTATTGAATTTGACAATCAATCCCAATATTTGTGTACTTTCTGGAATGTCAACTTGGGCATCATGATGTTACATAATATAAATTACTGTTTGAATCACTGAACCTCTTCTGCTTTTTGTAAGATGAAGGTGAGTTCCACTGCAAATTGCTGTATGAGGCTGAGACTCCAGCTCTTCACTGAAAAAATAGAAACCACAACAGAACTAAATCACAAAGTATAAAAGCTTTTGTTGCTATTGCAAGCATCAACACCTCCAAAAATATCTTTACTATTTATTAAGTGGTGACCCTCAGTATCAGAGTTCCCAAAAGCAATGGTTCTCAACATGTGGCTCCCTAGTCCAATAGTGTCAGTGTCACCTCAGAAATTGTCAGAAATGCAAATTTCTAGGCTTAATCCCAGACCTACTGAATCTGAAAACCTGGTATTGTAGCCTAAGAATCTGGGTTTTATCAAGCTCTCTAGATCTCAGACATTCATAAAGTTTCAGTACTGCTGCTTAGAATAATAGAGAAATCCTCACCAAAAAAGTAATCCTTTGCTGATGAAAAGATTATTTTAGCCAAGGCGTCTCTGTGGTTCATATATGTTTTTATCTTTCTTAAGTTTCTTAACTTAATTAAAAAAGAGTAGTTCAGAAGGGCTTTTCCTCCAATGATGATCCTTAAAGTCTTAGCTATCCTTACCTGTTTTATTAACCAAACACAATAGTGCCAGACACATAAGCTTCTCAGGAACCACTGAGAAGTATTGTTCAGATCAGGGTAAGATAGAATTTTGAAACTTGAATTTAACAGTAAATCAAGTGCTTGCACAATTTTCCCAGAGTCTCAGAGCTCTTTTGCATGCAGGGGAAAAGAGCTTGTTGTATTTCCTGCAGGAGGCTGGTATGAGTGTCAATTTTTTTTAATTGTTAATGTTCAGGGTGAGCAATCTGTTAGAGCCCTCGGGTGCTTTGGGAATGAAGATGAGATATAACACAACATGGTGCATCTTCTAAAAAATATTAAAGATTATTTATCCTAAGCAAATATGGGCACTTGGGTTTTTTCCATGTGTAGAAGAAATCATTCTTTCTCTCAGGAGCCTGGCATTGCAGAATAATTTATACAGAAAATCATGAATCCCCTGGGGAAAGCATACAAATCATCTACAATAGAGGGAGAATATGGATAAAAATTCTTGCCAAGAAAGATGGTTTCCAGGGATCTACAAACAAGGACTCTTAGAATATCTAAAAAACTAGCTTCAGTTTTAAAATATCTCAGAAGTTCTAAAACAAAGATATTAGAAGAAACATGGGATTTACAAATATTTTTGAAGTAGTAAGAATAGTCAGAATGATGAACAGAATCTAAACAAGTGATTCAACAGTTAATTATGTATTACTTTAAGACATCTCCAATGCCTTAAAAAAATGTATTGTTCCTGAATGTATTATTCAGTGTTAATATGTGCTTGTGCTGCTTTGTTTTCCCACCACACTGATAAGCAAATACAACAGTGTCTTATAGAAATGGTCTTTACTTTCCATCATGAGACATTCATAAAAAGGTTGTAATCCAGTGGATCTTTGCAATTCAAGTTATATGATTCTATACCTAAAATGCTATAACTGAGGGGTACGTTCCCATAATATCTCAACATCCAATGTATCACAGGCTAGAGTTGAAGAATAGATTCTACAACTTTCTTCCAAAAAGACAAATCCTCTGTCTCTGTCCTCCATGACAGCTTTAAAAACTGTCCATCTTTCTCACTATATTCCACATTGTAGTGGCTGAATTCCAAGAGCAACTATTCCTAGAGAACCAGCAGAAGCTGTATCACTTTTTATGGCCTAACCTCAGAAATTATAAAACACCACTTCCGCCACAGTCAAAAGCCCATCAGGATTCAAAAGAAGGGAAAATAGGACACACCTCCTGATGGGAGAAGTGTAAAAGTCTCACCAGAAGAACATAAGGGGTAAGTGATATTGTCATGACTATGTTTGGAAAATATAATCTGCCACAGATTGAACACACATCTAATCTTGGTCCCTCCTGAAATTTCACTAAGACAACATTAAATTGATTTCTTTCCCAAAGCATAAACCCCCAAACACAGGGAGAAGGAAAGAAGAAGCAATAATGAAAGTTTAGAAGCTGGAAAGCAGATGTTCAACTGGCAAAGGACTTAACAGACCCCAGAAAACTGAATCTTATACTAACAACAAGGAAAGCTGAAAACTCATTGGATTTATAATACAGAATCCTCCAAAGACTAAGCATATGGTAGCATCAGATATCATTACAAGTGTGAGAAGGAAAGAGCTAAAACAAGGAGGATTTTTAAAAGCAATCGAATCCATCAGAGACCTCCTCAGATTTAGGCAGCCAAACGACTGCACGTCTCCCATGATTGCACAATACTGGAGGCATGTTCTCTTTAAGCAATAAAACAGGGAGGGCTTTGAACTACAGAGTCAAGGGCAGAGGTAACATGGTGAAAAGAGGGGGATTAAGTATGTCCACTGCTGACTAAGACCTCCAGCTGTCCTTGCTTAGTTGGCTTCCAAAAAAGTAGCAGCTAGGCCTTCACTCTCCAGGCAGAGGACTGGAAACATCATCTCTGAGAAAACTTAGCACTTCAAGATAATGTATTTAAAGGTCACAAGACTAAAAGGCTCCACTGCATCATCCTAATGTGATGTTCTGAGATGATAAGACCCACTCATGCCTCAGAGTTTCCAATCAACTTTCTTGGCCCTCCAGAATTACAAGATATCTGAGGAACGCCTGAAACATGAAAGGTAAGAAAAATTGGAAAAGCAACATGAAGAAAATAGACCATGCAAAGAAGAGAGAAGTTTTCTAATGTGTATATTATTAATACTCATTGAAACATAAGAAAAGATCCAACTGTGGGGAGAAAAACAGGATGTTATGCTAAAAGGAACATTCAGAGAACCAAAAGAGCTCCCAGGTAGCAAAAATATGATAAAAGATAACACTAAAATCTTCTCCTCCTCCCCCACCTCCACACACACACACACACACACACACACACACACACACAAAAAAAAAAAAAAAAAAAAAAAAAAAAACCTGATAGGACAAAGTGTTAAAAAGATGGCATGACTTCCAGGTCACTTGACTCCGAAGGACATAATGTACATGAGCTGGTAAACTGACAAATACAGATTTAATGAAATTGTTTCAAATTATAAACATAACAACTAGCAGAAATAAAAACCTTCTTAGAAATCATCCTCAGAGGCAAGAATACAAAGAAAACATTGATTTCATATAACAGCAAACAAGAAGAGTAGCAAAAATAATTTTAAATTTTAAAAAAATGAAAGTAACAAGAAAAATGAAAAGATCAATCCAGAAGGTCCAGTTTTAAATAGTATTCCAGAAATGGAAAACTGAAAAAGAGGGGAAGAAAATTATAAATGAAATAGTTCAAAAACAATTTTCAAAATTGAAGGACCTTAAGATTCCAAGATGAAAGAAACATTAAATGTTTGATGTAATGGAGACAAATAGACCTGTATCTGAGCACATCATTTTGATACTTCAGAATACTGAGGACTAAGAAGATTCAACAAGCTTTCAGAAAGAAAAAAAAATAGTTCACCTAAAAAGGAACAGGAATCAAAATGGCTTCAGACTCTTCTCAGTAGCAACTTCAGAAACTGGGAGCATCAAAAGCTAAGAAAGAAATGCCTTCAGATTTCTGATGGAAAATGAATTCCATACCAAGGCAAATTCTCAATAAGGTCGAAAAAAGTTAAAAGACATTTTCACATGAGGCAGTCTCCAAAGTTTTACCCCCATCCATCCTTTCTCAAGGAGTGCCTAGAGGCTCTGCTCCACCAAAACAAATTTTAAAATGCACAGGAAATAGGGAAGAACATAAGAAAGAAAGGATGAGTCCCCAGGATGATGGGGACAGAAGATCCCAGAATGGCAGCTGAGTCACCAGACATAGAGGGTGACCAGGCCAGAATGGAGCAGGTCAGAGGGTTCAGGAAAATACTTCTTCTGGAATACTAAATTAATAGAATATTTGATGCACAGGAGTTTGTGGTTGAAAAGGTAGTATGTTCATAAAAACTAAGCAAAACCAGACAGCTTTTCGCTTTGTAGAAAACTTAAACATTGTACCAGAGAAGAAAAGTGATGGAGTTCACTGAATAAGTCAGCTGTGACAAGTGTTTACATAGTCATAACAATAATGTAAACAATGAGTATTTATCTAATCAAAATTACCATATAACTTTAGTGGGAAGGTGGAGAGATGGGATGGCTGAGCCTATTTGCCAGAGGTGCAGGGAACAATGAGGTGAGCAAAAAACACCTTTTCAATAGTGGAAAGTCAACAGATTATACCTGACACTGAAAACTCAGAGATAATATTACAACTATAACACTCAGCAACAGAGAGACAAGCTCCAAAATAATTAGCTGGAAGTGGTTTCCTCTAGGGAGAGTAGTAAAGAGGTCTTTCATAAGAACCTTTGTAAAAGTTTTGACTTTTTAGTCTATGTACATGTATAACTTTGATTTAAAAATAAAGAAAAATATGGGGAAAAATGAAAGAGCATCATTCAAACAGGAATAACTACATCAGCTTATTCGGAAATATAAGAATTAAGGCACATTTTTGAGGTGGTTTAACCATGCCAGTGATAAATTACAAACATCGGAATTTTGCTTCCCAATTTCTCTGCTATCAGGACCTAATAGAAATCAAAGGCACTATTTAAATTTTCAACTGTTTTCAAGTCAGTTTCACTATTGTAACTTACTAATTCTCATAGCATTCTGAATAGATAAAACATTCATTGGCTAGCTCTTGAGACTGAAAATGTGCATTTGAGGCAACCATGTCCTTAAAAGCAGCCATTTACAATGGATTAGAAGAGTGCATGTCTTATGATTTTTTATTATCTAATTGTAAAGTTATTTATAAGTTCTAAACCATCCTTTGAGAATAATGATAATACACTTGAAAATAACACTTCTGGATCATTTCTTTGAGGCTTTACATTATTTCTTTAACTCTTAAGAGGTTTTTGCTCACCTCTTTGCTCCCTGCACCTGACAAATAGGCTCAGCCTTTCCATCACATTTTTCCCATTTCATTTTTCCCCATGTTTCACTTTAAGACTAATTGTAGACACACTTTGCTGAAAAACCATAAAATTCTGCTTCAACATACTTAAGAGTTAACTAGTTTTTAGCATGCTAAGTCATGCATAATATTTAATGACCGTCAAATTTTAGAAATAATTTTTCCAGATAATAATCAGCTAAATGTTGGATTAGATTTGAATATGAAGGTTTGAGGCTTGACTCTTTTCATTTTGATCAATGATTAAGGGTTTAAAGCAAATTTTCTTGATCTTCTTAGTATTACCCTGATTCTGTCTTATAAAAAAAAGCTCCTTAAATATTGCTTTTAGATTTTTCTTAACATAGTAGATTTTTTACACCAAGTGTTTTTATTTTCCTCACCAGAGGACACACAAAAAATCTGTTCATCATACAGTGAGAAAATATTTAAATATTAATAAACATTATGTATGCTTTTTGCAGATCAAATGCTTCCAAAATAAATTCTATTGTAATGAAAATCCACATTAAAAATAAACAAATTTCTAAGCTACTAGTTGAAATTAATTTTTGTTAGTATTTGACATAAAATTAAAATCCAAATTAAGAAATTGGTCAAACTCCTACAGCCCATAATAATATGATTTGGCCATAAAAGTAGAACATCAGAATTTGCTTACATTTCCCTTTAAATTAATAATAGACACAAAACCCATATACACTCAAGATACCCAAAGTAAAGAATGTTGTAAAGGAAAAGAGTATAACATAAACTGTCATTCATCACAGCTTCAAACAAACAAAAAGCCACCTTTTATGGAGTTACTTGGCACGCATTTTTATTTCACACCAAATAAAATTCCTCTTACTAAATTATCTTGATACCTATTTCTATATATAATAGCATTCTGGTTGGGTTCAGTTCAGTATACCTCATTTCTCTTGTAAACTGTTCATTTCATGCCTATGGGCATAGCCTCCTTGCTTGCAGCCCACTTGATCCATTCATTTTGATTATCTTACCAAAGGTACAGAAACAATAAAAATTTAAAAATAATATTATTATTAAATGAAAAATAGGCTGGGTGCAGTGGCTCACGCCTGTAATCCCAGCACTTTGGGAGGCCCAGGTGGTTGGATCACGAGGTCAGGAGTTCAAGACCAGCCTGGTCAAGATGGTGAAACCCTATCTCTACTGAAAATACAAAAAAAATTGCCGGGCCTGGTGGCAGGTGCCTGTAATCCCAGCTACTCGGGAGCCTGAGGCAGAGAATTGCTTGAACCTGGGAGGCGGAGGTTGCAGTCAGCCGAGATCATGCCACTGCATTTCAGCCTGGGTGACAGACGAAGACTCTGTCTCAAAAAAAAGAAAAATTAATAATACTACTAATAAATGAAAAACATAAATGATCCAAATGAATGAATAAAAACCTGTTTTTTCCAAATCTGGTTTACCTAACAGATTAAGCACCTCTTATGTCAAATAAATGTCATCCTCATTTTCCAAAAGCAACTTTAATGTGCCTACCATCCTGGATTACACATTTCTAAACAACACAGAATCTGGAAACCTGCTTTAGGTAGATACATCATAAAAATGAACATCAATTCATTCCCTGCTAAATCTAATCTGCCCATTGTTGCTGAGATCCCTAACTTTTCTTGCTTTTTGCATGACAGATTTAGGTGAAAGATAATGCAAAGCCACATAAAATATTTCACCACATTAAACTTAACTCCCTAAGCATACCAGGAACTCTTGCATTTCCTAGAACTAAAAACCATTACCTTACACTTCGTGTGATTTATTTTGAGATTATATTTTGTGCACTGCTCAAAGAAAGCATTCAGCTGCTTCTGAAGGCCAGTTGGGGTTTGAGAGATTAATGAATACTGAATCTTTAGTCTTGAAAAAGGAACAGTCATGCAGATGTTAAAAACATTTTGGGCATGAAAACTATGCCAAAAGTCTCAGTGATATCACATAAATGGATGCTAAATAATGAAAGGCCATCATCCCATCATCTTCTCTTCTGAAGGATTTGATCATAATCCAGCATGTATCCTTCAACCTGTAAATTATTAATTATAGCTAAAAGGAGATTTGGGAAATTTCATAGTGACTCTTAGTCACTACTGATATTTGGTATTTGCATAAATAAACCCTTGGATGTTTAAATGTCATTTTGTCCTTATAAAGCAGGAGATGGAATTTTTTATCCAAATCACCCTATTCCAGGACACCAGGCAAAGGCTGAATTGTGCCGAAATCTGGTTAATGTAAGGGAAGTGAGAGAAAAGCGGTAACTGCATGAGCAAACATATATAGAAAGAGACTTTGACAAGTTAGATCTAAAAATGTATAGGGAAAAATATAGGGATGGGAAATGGGAGCAAAATAGAAAAAATCTCTGCAAATTATGGTATAATTCATTAGAAGGTCTAGACATACTCATTACTTATTTCTATCCATTTCGTTTCCAGCGGCATGTCTCTGTTTAAAGATAGCTGATGTGCTGGCAATAGTATGCGGATTACACATTAAGTAAGAAAAAAAAAAAGAAAAAGAAACAATTTCAAAATCATTTAGTTGATCGTGTAAATCATTGTGTGTGTGTGCACGCGTGCACGCGCACATCAATGCACTTGTGTATATACATGTATGCACAGGTATACAGATTCACCATCCAGAACAAAAATGTGAGGTGTCTCCTGTACTACACATGTATACAAATAACTAGCCCCATGGTGAGATACGTAACCATGGACAGATGCTTGGATGTATTAGTCCATTTTCACACTGCTGATAAAGACATACCTGAGACTGGGCAATTTACAAAAGAAAGAGCTTTAAAAGACTAACAGTTCCACATGGCTGGGGCGGCCTCACAATCATGATGGAAGGCAAGGAGGAGCAAGTCATGTCTTATATGTATGGCAGCAGGCAAACAGACAGAATTTGTGCAGGGGAACCCTTCTTTTAAAAAATGATCAAATCTCATGAGACTTATTCACTATTGCAAGAACAACATGAGAAAGACCCACCTTGATGATTCAATACCTCCCACTGGGTCCCTCCCATGACACGTGGGAATTGTGGGAGTTACAATTCAAGATGAGATTTGGGTGGGGACACAGCCAAACCATACCATAGGGAGAATTAACCATGCCCAGAAGATTTGAATATCTACATTTACAAGCTGCCTATCTTAAGTCCAAAAACTGAAAGAAGAAAATATATTTAGAAATACTTTATCCATGTGAATTAGTTATCCAGCTTCATATTGCAGACATGCAGAAGTACTTAAACTATGTTTTATTTTTTATTTTCTTTCTTATTATCCTTTGAAGCTGTTTTCAATTTCTAGCAAGATCTAAATTAGGTTTATTCTAACTGTGAAATATCTAGTAGTTACAGTGTAAAGCTTTCACTGTATATTGAAGCCTAATCATTTAATAATATGTCATCATTCCTAGTTATTTCATCAGAAATCAATCGTAGTCTATATTTCAGAATAAAATTTACATTTGAAAGGTCTATAACTTCTCAGATTTCTGAAACTTTCCCCAAGTGGCATTTTGTAAAACGACTTCTCCTTCTCACTAATTTTATTCAATTTTTGAATCAGAAATGTTCTTAATATTATAAATATTTTTGAAAGTGTTTTGACTGATTTGTGTTAAGATTTAGAGATGGAATATTACATTTAAAAATATGGAGCTCAGTATTACATATGTCCATACAGATACGAGATTAATACTTGAGTTTATTTATCATAGCATTAGAGCCTTTACCCTTAAAGTTCAACTCTTTCAATGAAATAACCTCCAATTCATTAAAAAACTCAATTGTCCAGAACATTCTACTCTCTAGCCCTGTTAGTCCTTCACTTATTTAAATAATAACAATAATAATGGTGAACAACCTGTGGTAGGCAGAACTTTGGTTCCCATAGCCTTTGCCCCCAACCCCTATGTTATGCCTGTGAATGTCACATTACATGGCAAAAGAGACTTTGCAGATGTAATTAAGGTTACTAATGAGCTCCTTACTAATTAAGATAGAGTTTATAACTGGTTTATCCAAGTAGGTGCACTGTAATCACATAAGCCTGAGCCCTTAAAAGCAGAGGAAGGGCTGGGCACGGTGGCTCACGCCTGTAATACCAGCACTTTGGGAGGCCGAGGCAGGTGGATCACGAGGTCAGGAGATCGAGACCATCCTGGCTAACACGGTGAAACCCCATCTCTACTAAAAATACAAAAAATTAGCCGGGCATGGTGGCGGGCCCCTGTAGTCCCAGCTACTCGGGAGGCTGAGGCAGGAGAATGGCGTGAACCTAGGAGGCGGAGCTTGCAGTAAGCGGAGATCGTGCCACTGCACTCCAGCCTGGGCGACAGAGCGGGACTCTGTCTCAAAAACAACAACAACAACAACAACAACAACAAAACCACATAGGAGGAGGGCAAAATAGAGAAATCAGAGAGATGAGGCAGAAGTCTGAGGGGTTCAAAGCACAAGATGGATACAACATGACATTGATGGCTTAAAAGTGGAGGGACGCACATGTCAAGGAAACAGTGACCTCAGTCCTAAAACCGCAAGAACTGAATTTTTCCCAATCACCTGTAAGCAAGATCCTTCCTCAGAGGCTCCAGATAAGGAGCCCAGGCTAGCCAACACCTTTATTTCTGCTTTGTAAGACCCTAAGCAGAGAACCTGGCAGAAGGCTCTGATCTAGAGAACTGTGAGATAATAAGTGGGTGTTTTAAGTCACTAAGAATGTCGTAATTTGTTACAGCTGCAACAAGGAACTAATAACAGAGCACTTGCATGGGTCAGGCTCTAACTGCTACACGTTTATCAACTCATTAAATCTTCACAACAGCCTAACAAGGTGAAAAACATTTTCTAGGCAAGAAGATTAAGACGCAGATTATAGGTAGACTGTGACACAAGTAGTAAGTAACAGAGCCCAGATTTGAACCCAAGCAGCCTTAGGACTCCAAAGACTGTGATATTCAAACTATCATTGCACTGTAGGGGAGTGAGATTAGGCTTACGAGTAGAAGGAGAGAGAGTGAGAGAGAGCACAACATGATAAGAGAGGAGAGAATATAAATGGAAAAACAGATGACTATTAGAAAACTGGAGAAGAATTCAGAATTCCAACTGCTTCTGTCTAACATCCTGTCATCAAAACTAAATGTTTCAGTAATGATGTCATTATAAAATTGTGATTGACTCTCCATGAATTTTTAATATTTTTACTATTGTCTTTGAGTCAACCCATGTATTTCCCTGCAATAAAATGTGTCAGGACACTTGATTACATGCAAATGTCACATCCATTAACTTGTCTGGACCTTCTAGTGGACTTTCACTCAGCTCCTTGTGGGTAGAGACTGAGCTATTCATATTCTTAACACCCGCCCAGGGGTCAAAACAGGCGGAGAGTTTTGCAGAATAAACAGGGGGAAAATGTAGTATAAATGTTTTGAAAACTGCAAAGCATTATTTTAAAAATAGGAAATCTTATTATAGTATCTCTTCAAATGACATTATTCCAAATATATTTTAATTCATAAAGCTGAAAAGCCAGTTACTGAATACATTTTCTTCAAAGACTTCTGACACATGCAGCCCATCTGACTAGAAAGAGTTCTCAACACTTCTCTTTGGTGCTTGCATAGAACTTTCTTCACAGCTCATGCTAATTTAGTTCTGAGTTTCATAAGCATACAAAAATTTAGTCCATAAATAGCCCAGCATCCTCAAGGCAGTGGGTAGGAGTTCCCTGAATCATTCCATGAGTTTTCTCAGGAGAGTCTTTGTGTTCAGATTAGACCCATATGTCCATAATGCCTTTATTACAAAAGTGTGGGGTGGGGAAAAGTATTTAAGAGTCACTAGCCTTGGATTCAAATATCATCCTTGCTACTGTCCATAGAAAGGCCTGGTGTAGAGAATTCTTTATATTTTCTGAGCCTCAATTCTTCATCTTTATCACTTTGATAATAATATCCAACATTTCTAATTCTCAGAGACATCATAAGAAACATATGACATAATGTATGTAAAAGTGTTTTATAACTTTTAAAGAGCTAAGAGTATAACATCATTTAACCTCTCCCAGGGCTTTCTAGATCTTTACTTTTAGCTGGATTTTACTAGTGTGTAGATGAGAAGAATGAACACATCTGTGGTGCTTACTTTCCACATTTAAGATGCTGATTTAATAGTTTATGATTGCCATTTCTTACTGGTTCACCCACCGGCCCTTTCTGGATTTGTTCCTGCTAAACCATGAATTCCTAAACATTCTCTTTTGGCCCAATTTTTCATCTTATCCAAAACCTTTCCCTTATCTTCAGGCTGATAAAACATCCCACAAGTCTGTTTCCTGTTAAATGAAGCTTTTGGATTTATACCTTGACCTGTATTTGCAGCTCACCCAAATCTTTTTGTCTGTTTGTTTGAACCTCAGTCACACTTATCTTGGTCTAGTGGTTTATAATATATTCTTATCGTTTTCATTATAAAATATGATGTTTCTACCTAAAAGTATTTCAATCTTATTTCATTTTTTATAAAAAGTTACACTTTTTTGTTTTACCTCTCCTACAGAACATTATAAATTCTTCTGCCTATTCATGCCCAGAGATAGTCCTAAGCTCAAGGTAAATGCAGTGATATTTTCTAAAACTATGCTCAGGGTCTTTCTTTGCCTGAAAAGACTTGCGTTAGTTAGGGTAATGTCAGTAACTACAGTAAATAAACCCTAGAATTCCAGTGGTCTATGGAATAGAAGTTCATTTCTCCCTCAGTGCAACATAGTTATTTCAGATAAGTAGGCAGATTTTCTTTGCATATAATTCAGAGACTTGTGTTTCATTGTATTGGGAATGTGCCATCCCTGAGGGCTTTATCATTTTGTGCATCCTTCCAGCAGAAAGGAGGGTAACACACATCATTTCTGCTCCAGTCCATTAGCAAGAACTAGTCACAAGGCCACATCTAGGCACTGACATAGCTGGGAAATATAGTCTTCTACTAAGCAGCTGCTTCCAGTAATAACTCTACCATGGAAGGAACACAAGGATCGGTGGGTATCTGAATGGTTGCATGAATTAAAAAACCAGAAACTAATGCAGCCTAAGAATCAAAAAGTAGATACCAGAGCGAGTTTTCTGCATAAACTCTTTCCTACCAAAGTGGCAGACGAGGGAATAGAGAACTTTTCAAAAATATATGCACATAGTCCAGAGACAGATCAGGGAAGTCATAAATTTTAGCTTAGATATAAATAGAAATTATACAGCCAAATAAAACTAATCAAGCTGGTCAAATTCCTTACCATTGAAGAAAGGGACTTGCACAGATTTCCTCTGGATATTGACTGCATTTCTAGCAACCTGGAGTAGGTTGAAAATGAGCATGGGTGCATTGCCTCATGCTGCAGAGAGTTATGGTACACGTAAAAGATTACATAGAAAGAGAACAGCTGTCTTACTTAGCTTGTAATAACATCTTGGACTTAAGTGATCAACCTTTTCCATGATCATCTAGAATATAAAGCATAGCCTCTTCAAATGTACCTCATGCATAATCAGGCATTGTTGCCTTTTCACTTATCACAGATGCAGTAAGTCTGAGGTAGCAAGACAGTTTCACTAAAAAAAAAAATTACTTCTTAAGAAATGACTCTGTATGTAAGAAATTCCAAGAGGTGGCATGTACCTTTCAGGCTTTTCAGCTTATAGATTCCCATTTAGTCTCTCCAGTACAGAGATGCAAGGGCTGACACAGAGAGCAAATCTCCTGCTGCTGTGTAAAGGGACATCCTCAGAAGTTTCTTCTCAAACATCTCAAAATGGCCTAAAACATATCCATAAATAAATCCTTAGAGAAATTTGGGATTCAAATTAGAGAAATATTTATCAAAACTTGCAAATATTCATTATAAAAGAAAAACTATAAATATGCTCCCCATTATACAAATTATAGTGGTAGGGATACCCTATGAAAAGGTCATTTAATTCATAATAGCATGTAAAAAGCTGGTTAGATAAATTTTAATATGGGAAAGCAAGGTAATGCATTTAGCAATAAATAATTTAAACTACAAGTATAAAACAAAGAGTTCTGAGCTAATAGTTATGGTCAAGAATAAAGGACCTATCATGAGAGGAAATTGCTCACATTAGGCATCCATGGCTTTAAAAGCCATCCAAATATTGTGGGTAATTGGACAATTTTAGTACACGAGGGGAAAATGAGTAATTATTATTTTTCTCTTCTGTAAAATTATGGTGCCTCCACACATGAAACACAACTATGCAGCCTTTGGAGTGTGCTCCTCAGATGCCCCTTGAAAGGAAAATCTACTTCCAGGAGTATACTCAGCAGACTGTCTCTGGTGCTATACCATGAAGCCACCTCAGCCTTCATGTGGAGACCACACTATACCCAGACTGCTCACAGCCAATGACAGAGTACATCGGTGGTTCTAAAGCTGCCACATCCTCTGCCCAAAAGGGGACTTCTGTAACAGGCGATCTTTTCTCTGGGGCTGCCCATCAACCTGCCAAAGGTCTTCTCAGAGCTGCACTGCAGTCTGACGCTCTGCCCACCCCATCCTCCTTCCTTAACTCCCTTTACAGGTGTCAGACATCACACTCATATTCTCTTTCTCTCCTTTATTCTCTATGGACATTTCTCCCAGTAAATGCCTTGCACATCTAATTCCATATTTGTATTTCCTTCCCAGAGGATGTAAGCTGACACTTGGTACCAGAAGTGATCTGATATAGCAGATACCTTACTGCCCAACTAGAAGGAGGCACAGATAGTCTCTGCACAAGGAGAGAGGCCAACTGCCAAAAATTTTAGTAGAGTTGACCTGGAAAAAATTACTCAATGGAAGGAACACTGTGACTGGTATTCAGTCATTTGAAATCTATGGTGAAAAAATGCATGAAAGGACAGAAGAATTAGCTAGTTATTACTAAGTTGCCCTGACACTCTACAGAAGGATAATGACAAACTTGAGTCACTTAATGAAGAATTAATGTTGAGTTTAAGAGCCAGAGGACCTTTTTAGTAGCTTTTGAGTATTTCTTATTTTGTGCAATGCGAAAGTAGACACAGAGAAGGAGCAAGCACAGGACCTAAGAATTAGGTTCATGGAGCTCCAGAAACATTTAAGTGACCAGCCAAGACATTTCTGGTATGCTAAGGTCAAGGTTCAGGTTGAGAAGGTATGGGGCAGTGAGGATAAACTAGGTAGATGCCCCTAAGGATTGGGGCTCTGAAGACTACCCTGAAACCATGTAGTTTGCAGAGGTGACCCAGCCCCGTTAACAGATGGCACTCCTCTCATGCAGGAGACACTGCAGAGGCCTCTCCCCCTTGCAGGAGACCAGGGCCCCCCGCTGCCCTCACTGCTCTTTCAGCTGCCATTCTGATCCTGAGGGTCAATCCCAGCATACTCCAGCCACGGATATATGGGAGCAAATAAGGCAGGAAAGACTTTACACACCAAAGGAACAGCAAGCAAGAAGTAGAAATCATGAACCAACAGGAGCAATGGGAGAATCTTGGGACTAGATTTTGAGGGTGCTTGGTCAAGAGAACCTGAAAATAATACTGAATGAACAATAATTCATTCATTTGGAGACATTTTCTTGTGACATGAGTTTAATGTCCTGGCAAGAGCCCTGGGAAATAAGGCAAAATTCACTGTTAGGGGGACTTTTAGAAGCTTAGAGAAAGCAGTGGCTCATGCTGAGCAAAGTTGAAATCCCAGAGTTGATATGGCAGACAGTAGCAGATGGAATGAAAAAGCTCTAAAAGGTAGACATGCTGGAATGAACATCCAACTGAGGATAATGCTCCGTGGGAGGTCCCAGAGGATGCACAATTCCCCTAGGCTACCAGGAATGCACTGGTGAGAGGGGCACCAACCTCACTAAGAAGTGCAGCAGGGGCTCCTCTGCAAGCCAGGGCTACATCAGGGGAGGTGGTTGCCAAGCCTGGGCCATGAATAGCCAAGGGGGCAACAGAGGCTGGGAGGTAGCATTTCATTGTCAGAAGCCAAAGACCACAATTATCATAATGACTGGCAACCCACAGGGACTTGTGAAGATGGCTAATAAGCTGTCATATCCCAGTGAATAAACAGACTGACAACAGTAAGAGTGCTGCTTAATATCTAGCAACAGTGAACGAGCAGGGAGCTTAGAGTGGTCACTCCACTGAAAAGGCATAATTCATTTCTCATTTCCTGAGACAGCCTATATGGTAGGGGGAAAAAAGCACTTAGTTCTTCCACAGGGGAGCCTGCAGCCATTTACTCCGATAATGGCTGGAGAAAGGGTATTATCCAACATTTTGAGGACTATTGGACATAACATTCTGGGTTGACATTGATACCCAGAGACACAAACAATTATCATAACAACCTCATCATTAGAGTGGGTCCAGGTAATAAAGGGAATCACTGATAAAATCCAACATACAGTGGGGTCACTGGGTACACAGACAAATCAAGCGGTCATTTCCATGGGTGTAGAGTCAAGATTCAAAATTAGAGTTCATGGCCAGGTGGGGTAAGCACAATCATAGTGGCAAAGGCTGAGTGAAAGCCTCTAGAACTATCCCCACCCTTCATGCAAGATAGTAAATCAAAAACAATATTATATCACAAAAAGATGGTAGGGATTATTGCTACTTGCATGATTAAATCTCAGTTTTTTAGGAGTGTAGCCTCTATCATACCTTTGTGTAATTCATCAGTTTAACCCCTGCAGAAATTGAATAGATTAGAGAGAATTGTTGTAGACCAGTGGTCACCAACCTTTTTGGCATCAGGGACCAGTTTCAAGGGAGGCAATTTTTATACAGATGGGGGTGGGGTGGAGGAGTGGTTTTGTGATGAAACTCACTTCAGATCATCAGGCATTAGATTCCTATGTGTAGTGCACAATCGAGATCCCTCACATGTGCAGTTCACAATAGAGTTTGCACTCCTATGAGACTCTAATGCTGCCACTGATCTGACAGGAGGTGGAGCTCAGGCAGTAATGCTGCTCACTCACTGACTCACCACTCACCTCCTGCTGTGCAGCCTGGTTCCTACCAGGCCTCAGACCAGTACCTGTCTATGGCCCACGGGTTGACAACCCCTGCTGTAGACTACCAGAAGCCCAAACACATAGTAGCCTGATCATATCCACCAGACCAAACACAATTTTATTGCTAAAGCTGAAGAATAAGGCCTTCTGTAGTCATGAAAAGGTACCAGCCTCCACTGTATTTACCTGAAATGGATAATGATGTTCATATACAGTTTTACCCTCAGGCTATAATAACTGTCCTGTCTTCTGCCATAGATAGTATCATCCAATCACATGTGGACTGTCAGAACATGCCGCAGAAAACCACACTGATCCATTACATCAATGACTTCATAGCTAGCAGGCAGGATGAACACAAGATGTCTAGAGTCCTGGAAACCTTGGTAAGACATCTGGACTCAAGATGATGGAAAATTGATTCTTTGAAAGTTCAGGGACCTACCACGTAGTAAAGTTTTCAGGGGTGCACTTGTTGCAGAAACATCCCCTCTAAAGTAAAACACAAATTGCTGCATTTGGCATCCTCAACTACAAATAAGGAAGCACAAAGTCCAACAGGCTTCTTTTGGCTCTGGAGGCAACAGGTTCCACACCTAGGGATACTTTTCTGGCTGATACAATGCATAACATGGAAGATTGCTAGATTCAAATGGAGCCCAAAGCAGGAAGCGGCTCTGAAGCAGGTCCAGGCTGCAGTGCAAGCAGTCTTGTTGCTTGGACCATAGGGCCCAGCAGACATTACGGTATAAGAAGTGTTAGTAGAAAAAGATGCAATGTCAAAATTATGGTAAACCCTAATAGGAGAATTGTAGACCTCTCAAGAAATAGCTTCTGACATGTTGCTAGGCCCAGGTACAGATGGAATGCTTGACTTGGGACACTAAGTGACCATGCATTCAGCAGTGCCCATGGTTATATCAGCACATTTTATCAGACCTTTCAAGTAATAAAGTTCAACAAGCTCAGCAGCAGTCATTCATAAGAAGAAATGTTGCACCAGGATGAAAAGCACACCGGAGCAGAAAGGAAGAGTAAGCTGCAGGAGCAGGTAGCCCAGCCCCTAGTGTCAGATACCATGGTTACAACAGCGTCCCTCCTGTACCTTGCTCATATGCCTACATGTAGGTCCTGTATAACCAGCTGAAGAAGGAAAAAAACGTCCAAGTTTGTTTGTGGATGGGTCAGCTCAGCATGGGAGCATAAATTCTAAAATGATGGCTACTGTACTACAACTACATTCAGGGGTGGTCTTGAAAAATAGTGGAGAGAAAAAAAAGTTTCTAACTGGTGGAGCTATGAGTGGTTCAGATATACTTTGTATGGAAGGAAAAGTGACCTGAAGGAAGTAGATATATGTGGATATGTGGTGATACGGGAGTGCTGGGAAGGGAAGAGCGTCTTCCCTTCCCTGTGGGGAAGGGAAGTGCTGGGTAGAGAAACGCGGGTCCCTGGCGAGGGCTCCACCACTATGGACGTAGGTGAGGACAGGCACTCCTACTTTCCCACCCAAATGTTGCATTTTCCAAGACCACCCTGGCCTGCTATGCCCCCATCCTAGGCCTATAAAAACCCCAGACCCTAGCCGGCAAACACACAGGTGGCCAGACATAGAGAGGAGCACATCGGCAGAAGAAGACGCAAGCAGCTGGTCATCGAGAGAATGTCGAGAGGAGCACATGGGCAGAAGGGCACACCAACAGGCACTGGCACGCTGGCAGGACATCGACAGGTGGGATGAGGCAGGGTTTGACTGGGGAAGTCGGAGTACAGCCAGGACCACAGAGTGGCCCAACTCCAGGGGAAAACCATCTCCCTTCTGGCTCCCCCATCAGCTGAGAGCTACTTCCACTCAATAAAACTTTATACTCACTCTCCAAGCCCACATGTGATGCAATTCTTCCAGTACACCAAGGCAAGAACCCAGGATACAGAAAGCCCTCTGTCCTTGCGACAAGGTAGAGGGTCTAATTGAGCTGGTTAACACAAGCCACCTACAGACAGCAAAATAAGAGAGCACCGTGTAACACGTGCCCACTGGGGCTTCAGGAGTTGTAAACATTCACCCCTAGACACTGCTGTGGGGTTGGAGCCCCACAGCCTGTTCGTCTGTGTGTTCCCCTAGAGGCTTGAGCAGCAGGGCACTGAAGGAGTAAGCCACATCTCCATTGTATGTCATGTGAAGGGGGACAAGGGAACCTTTCCTGTTTCAATATGGCCATATGAGGTCCTGCATAACCAGCTGAAGAAGAAGGAAAACATCCAAATTTGGTTGTTGGATGGGTCAGCTCAGCATGTGAGTGTAAAATCGAAAATGATGGCTACTGTACTATAACTGCATTCAGGGGTGGTCTTGAAAAATAGCGGAGAGAAAACAAAATGTTTCTAATTGGTGAAGCTACAAGTGGTTCAGATATACTTTGTATGGAAGGAGAAGTGACCTGAAAGAAGGAGATATATGTGGGTGTGTGGTGGGTGTACATGTGTGTGCATGTGTATTTCTGGGTAGTAGTCAATGGCCTGGTCAGCTGATCAAGAATAGCCTAGAAATAAAAGGACTGAAAGATCAGAGATGAGGAGATCTCTAGTAAGGCATGTGCGTAAACATATGTGAGTGGGCTCAAATTATGAAACTTTTTGTATAACATGTTAATATCTACTAGAAAGTACCCATCATGGGAAAAGCACTAAAGAATCAAGTAGACAAAATGACTTAGCCAGTTGACTTTAGCCAGTCTTACTTATCAGCCACCCAGAAATGGCATGATGGGCATATGAACAAAGGCACTGAGGTGGCAGTATTGGAGTCTGCACAGGGATCTAACATGGACTCTCACCTGTCCAGGCCTATTTACCTACTGTCATGTCTGAATGTCCAGCCTGCCATGAGTGCTGAGTCCCCATATAGCACTATTTCTGCAGGAGATTAGCCAGTTACTTGGTGGCAACTTGACTACACTGGATCTCTTTCATCTTGGAAAAATTGACAGTTTGCCCTTACAGAGAAAATGTAAGATGCCCAACATCACTAATTATTAAAGAAAGGCAAGTCAAAACCACAATGAGATGCCATCCCACACCAGTCCAAATGACTATTATTAAAAAGTCAAAAATTAACAGATGGTGTCAAAGTTGCAGATAAAAAGGGAATGCTTATACATTTCGTGTGGGAATCTAAATTAGTTTAGCTATTGTGGAAAGCACTTTGGCAATTTCTCAAAGAACTTAAAACAGAATTACCATTTGACACAGCCATCCCATTACTGGGTGTATACCCCAAAGAATTCTAATTATTCTACCATAAGGACACATGCACATGAATGTTCATCACAGCATGATTCACAATACCAGAGACATGGAATCAACCTAAATGCCCATCAATGACAGACTGGATAAAGAAAATGTGGTACAGGAGAGGACCCACAGACACTCTGAAGGAAGCCAACTGCTCCTGCAGGACCTAGGAGACCCCCCAAAAAACTGCACAAGTATCCATGGCTGAGAGGCCCATAGATGGTTCACATTACAGGACTCTGTGCAGACAACCCCCAGTACCAGCCCAGAACCGTGTAGACTCACCAGGTGGCTAGACCCAGAGGAGAGACAACAGTCACTGCAGTTTGACTCACAGGAAGCCACATCCGTAGGAAAAGGTGCAGAGTACTACATTAAGGAAACACCACATGGGACAAAAGAATCTGAACAACAGCCTTCAGCCCTAGATCTTCCCTCTGACAGCCTACCCAAATGAGAAAGAACCAGAAAACCAACCCTGGTAGTATGGCAAAATGAGGCTCTTCAACACCCCAAAAAAATTACACTAGTTCACCAGCAATGGATCAAAACCAAGAAGAAGTCCCTGATTTTTCTGAAAAAGAATTCAGGTTAGTTATTAAGCTAATCGGGGAGGAACCAAAGAAAGGCAAAGCCCAATGCAAAGAAATCCAAAAAAATGATACAAGAAGTGAAGGAAGAAATATTTAATGAAAAAGGTAGCTCAAGGACAAAAAACCAAACACCGCATGTTCTCACTCATAGGTGGGAATTGAACAATGAGAACACATGGACATAGGAAGGGGAACATCACACACCGGGGACTGTTGTGGGGTAGAGGGAGGGGGGAGAGATAGCATTAGGAGATACACCTAATGCTAAATGACAAGTTAATGGGTGCAGCACACCAACATGGCACATGTATACATATGTAACAAACCTGCACGTTGTGCACATGTACCCTAAAACTTAAAGTATAATAATAATAAAATTAAAAAAAAAAAGAATCAAAAATTCAGGAAACTTTAGACACACTTTTAGAAATGTGAAATGCTCTGGAAAGTCTCAGCAATAGAATTGAACAAGTGGAAGAAAGAAATTCAGACCAGAAAGACAAGGTCTTTGAATTAACCCTATCCAACAAAGACAAAGAAAAAAGAATAAGAAAATACGAACAAAGCTTCCAAGAAGTCTAGGATTATATTAAATGACCAAACCTAAGAATAATTGGTGTTCCTGAGGAGGGAGAGAATTCTAAAAGCTTGGAAAATATATTTGGGGGAATAATCGAGGAAAACTTCCCCAGCCTTGCTAGAGACCTAGACATCCAAATACAAGAAGCACAAAGAACACCTGAGAAATTAATCGCAAAAAGATCTTCACCTAGGCACATTGTCATCAGGTTATCCAAAATTAAGACAAAGGAAAGAATCTTAAGAGCTGTGAGACAGAAGCACCAGGTAACCTATAAAGAAAAACCTATCAGATTAACAGCAGATTTATCAGCTGAAATCCTACAAGCTAGAAGGGATTGGGGCCCTATCTTTAGCCTCCTCAAACAAAAGTATTTTCAGCCAAGAATTTTGTATCCAGCAAAACTAAACATCATATATGAAGGAAAGATACAGTCTTTTTTGAACAAATGCTGAGAGAATTCACCATTACCAAGCCACCACTACAAGAACTACTAAAAGGAGCTCTAAATCTTGAAATAAATCCTGGAAACACATAGAAACAGAACCTCTTTAAAGCATAAATCACACAAGACCTACAAAACAAAAATACAAGCCAAAAAGCAAAAACAAAAAAACCAAATTACACCAGCAACAAAAAGCATGACGAATGCAGCGGTACCTCACATTTCAATACTAACATGGGAATGTAAACGGCCTAAATGCTCCATTTAAAAGATACAGAACCACACAATAGGTAAGAACTCACCAACCATCTGCTGTCTTTAGGAGACTCACCTAACACATAAGGACTCACATAAACTTAAAGTAAAGGGGTGGAATAAGACATTTTATGCAAATGAACACCAAAAGCAAGCAAGGGTAGCTATTCTTATATAAGACAAAACAAACTTTAAAGCAATAGCAGTTGAAAGAGACAAAGAGGGACATTATATAGTGGTAAAAGGCCTTGTCCAACAGGAATATATCACAATCCTAAACATATATGCCCCTAACACTGGAGCTCCCAAATTTATAAACAATTACTAACAGACCTAAGAAATGAGATAGCAACACAATAATAGTTGGGGACTTCAGTACTCCACTGACAGCACTAGACAGGTCAACAGGACAGCAAGTCAACAAAGAAACAATGGATTTAAACTATACCTTAGAACAAATGGACTTAACAGATATATACAGAACATTTCATCCAACAGCCACAGGATACACATTCTATTCAACAATGCATGGAACTTTCTCCAACAGAGACCGTATGATAGGCCCTAAAGCGAGCCTCAATGAGTTTAAGAAAATTGAAACTACATCAAGCACTCTCTTAGACCACAGTGGAATAAAACTGGAAATCTACTCCAAAAGGAACCTGCAAAATTATTCAAATACATGGAAATTAAATAACACGCTCCTGAATGAGCAGTGAGTAAAAAATGAAATCAAGATGGAAATTAAAAAATTCTTTGAACTGAAAGACAATAATGACAAAACCTATCAAAACCTCTGGGATACAGCAGAGGCAGTGCTAAGAGGAAAGTTCATAGCCCTTAATGCCTGCATCAAAAAGACTGAAAGAGCACAAACTGACACGTGAAGGTCACACCTCAAGGAACTAGAGAAACAAGAACAAACCAAACCCAAACCCAGCAGAAGAAAGGAAATAATCAAGATCAGAGCAGAACTAAATGAAATTGAAACAAAAAACATACAAAAGATAAATGAAAAAAAAAAGCCGGTTCTTTGAAAAGATAAATAAAACTGATAGACTATTAGCAAGATTAAGCAAGAAAAGAAGAGAGAAAATCCAAATAAACTCACTAATAAACGAAACAGGAGATATTACAACTGACACCACTGAAATACAAAAGATCATTCAAGGTTACTATGAACACCTTTACACGCATAAACTAGAAAACCTAGAAGAGATAGATAAATTCCTAAAAAAAATACAACCCTCCTAACTTAAGTCAGGAAGAATTAGATACCCTGAACAGACCAAAAACAAGCAGTGAGATTGAGATGGCAATTTAAAAATTAACAACAACAAAAAAATCCAGGAACAGACAGATTCACAGCAGAATTCTACCAGACATTCAAAGAAGAATTGGTTACCAATCCTTTTGACACTATTCCACAAGATAAAAAAGGAACCCTCCCTAATTCATTCTATGAAGCCAGCATCACCCTAACGCCAAAACCAGGAAAGGACATAACCAAAAAAGAAAACTACAGACAGATATTTTTGATAAACATAAATGCTAAAATCCTTAATAAAATACTAGCTAACTGAATCCAACAACATATCAAAAAGATAACCCAACATGATCAAGAGGGTTTCATATCAGGGATGCAGGGATGGTTTAACATACACAAGTCAATAAATGTGATACACCACATAAACAGAATTAAAAATCACATTATCATCTGTGTTAGTTGGCTGAGAACGATGGCTTCCAGCTTCATCCATGTCCCTGCAAAGGACATGATATCATTCTTTTTTATGGCTGCATAGTATTCCATGGTGTATATGTGCCACATTTTCTTTATCCAGTCTATCACTGATGGGCATTTGGGTTGTTTCCAAGTCACTTGCACACACATGTTTATAGCAGCATAATTCACAATTGCAAAATCATGGAACCAACACAAATGCCCATCAATCAACAAGTGGATAAACAAACTGTGGTATATATATATTATATATACATAATATATATATATGAATACTACACAGTCATAAAAGGGAATTAACAGAGAATAAAAAGAATTAACAGTCATAAAAAGAATTAACAGCATTTGCGATGACCTGGATGAGATTGGAGACTATTACTCTAAGTGAAGTAACTCAGGAATGGAAAATCAAACATCGTATGTTCTCACTGATATGTGGGAGCTCAGCTATGAGGATGCAAAGGCATAAGAATGATACAATGGACTTTGGGAACTTGAGGGGAAGAGTGGAAAGGGGATGAGGGATAAAAGACTACAAATATGGTGCAGTGTATACTGCTTGGGTTACGGATGCACCAAAATTACCACTAAAGAACTTACTTATGTAACCAAATACCACCTGTATCCCAATAACTTATGGAAAAAAACTTTTTAAATGTGGTACGTATACACCATGGAATACTATGCAGCAGAAAAAAATGAGGTCATGTCCTTTGCAACAACACAGTTGGAGCTAGCAGCCATTATCTTAAGTGAACTAACACAGGAACAGAAAATCAAATACCACATTTTCTCACTTATGAGTGAGAGCTAAACACTGAGTATAAATGGACACAGAAAAGAGAATAACAGACACCAGGGCCTACTTGAGGTTAGAGGTGGGAGGAGGGAAAGGATCAAAAACTACCTGTTGGATACTACGCTTACTACCTGGGTGCACCAAACCCCTGTGACATTCAATTTACCTATGTAACAAACCTGCACATGTACCCCTGAACCTAAAATAAACATTAAAAAAAAAGAAAAGAAAATCCCTCTCTGGACATATGAATTTCTTTCTTCTGCCCACAGATCCTCGCTGTCCAGGCCTCGCTGACACAATGCCTGATCCACAAACACTGAATCCCCACAACATAGCAAGGGTAACTGAACCTGATCAGTAGGAGGAAGTAGTGCTGCTTTAACATAATGGGAGCAGAGGAGATTCTGCGTGGAATCCAGATGGCCCATTTGTGAATTTCTCGATTCTCACTGGCCCCACCGTGTGTAAACACACACAGCAACCCTGCCACTAAATGCCGGTGACATATTTGCATTGGAAATGAACTTAAATAGTTGAGTTGGTTTTACACAGGCTACAAAAGAGACTTAGGTAATGACTGTTGTTTGTTCTTAGTCTAAGTTTGAATCCATGATTTAAGTTGACATTTTGGAATATCTTGTAATGCCTTTGAAGAATATCAAACCTAACCAAGGGCTCCATGTATTTTGTTTTTCCTTTTGCACAAGATAAACGTAATTTTGTAGTAGTGTTAGTTATTTGGGAATCATGAATCATTTACTTAAATCAGTTTCAATTTCATTACTTTTCCATAATCTGAATACATAATTGTTCCAGTTTATTTTTAATTTACAAGGAAACTCACAAGGACAAGTTTGGCACTTCTTCACTTGTTCTGAGTTGTTTATGTGGTCGGATTCAGTTATTAAGGCTTAGATCCAGTTTGTACTCACAGCTCTGGCCTGGGGCCTTCTTCTGTGTCTCTGCCCACTTCTATGGGGGCATGAAGAGAGGCATTATGTCCATGTGATATGATGCAAAACCACTGAGCTCATTTGAGGTGTCAAACTTAGAGGCTGATCCTTACTTTTTCCTTCCCAATGTGTAAAAATAAACATCCCAATCTCCGGCTTCTCTGATTGCATTAGTCACAAGTTGTCACATGATTCCTTTGTTCTTAAACATTTTTAATGACTGAAAATAACAGTTTTCATCTCATCTTCAAAAGGCTATTTCTAACAATCCCAAATCTGAAGATATGGTTTTAAGTTTCTGAGTGGCAGGAAGTAAACTAAATTTTTTTTAAATGAAAGATATCAAAAGAAATAGCTAGGTCTTTGTCAGACTCTAGCCTTGTGGGAAAATTCTAGATGAAAATTCTGGGATAAATTTCACAATTCTAACATTACTTTATTCTTCATCGATCCATTAACTAGGAAGTTTTCCTTCATCATCTCTACTTTGCTAGACATAATGGAATAATACAAAATAAATAGGGCTCTCAATTTCTATTCAGGACTGTAAGATCTAATGGTACAGATAAAATTAATACAATGAACTTATACAGAACAATCAAGGGTGAGCAATGTGGTGCTGACTTTAAGTATAACAGGTGTTTGGGACAAAGTAGAGATTAGTGAAGATCAATGTAATAAAAGAAAGCTTTATGGAGGAAGTAGTGTTTGAACTGAGGCTTGAAGAATGTAAAAAGGTGGTTAGGAGCAATGGTTTTATAATGAAGCAGACATCAGCAGCTGTGTGGCTGGGGAGCTATGGGGCTCCCAGAAGCAAGATAGCTTACCTTTCTAAGCCTTATTCATTTGTAAATGGTGTTAATTATAGTACCTACCTGATTGTTTTATTTTTTGTTTTGTTTTAGAAAATGGGATAACAAATGCAAAGGACTTAGTCATAAAAGTTAGCTTTTAATATTAGGCAGAGAGATGAAACATATTGAGGAAGGAAAGCAAGTAACTCAAAGAACAAAGATGGATGATGCTTATATGCAGGCCAGAGTGCAGGGTGGTATGTGGTAGGGTCTAATGGAAATAAGAATAGACGGATGAAGTAGCACCGTGCCAAAGAGGAGCTTAGAAGCTTAATATACATATTTATCAACTCATTCAAGAGATATTTAACATCTATTGTGTACAAGTCATTGTGGTAATAATGAGAATTCCATGTTGAAGACTAGTATCATTTCTACCCTCATGAAGCATCACTCTTGCAGGGAATACAAGCATTAAAAAATTATAAGTGGAAAAGGAGAAATACAAAAGTTTATATTATTATGAATTCCATAAATGTTTATGATGTTGAAAAAGAAAGCTTTTCTTACCATAAAAATCACTACTAACCTATGTGAGATAAGACATATGATTAGATATGACACACAACTCTCTAAGAAAATAAAAACAAAATCACTCTGTCTATATAACACAATCAATTTGACAAAAAGTCCATCAGGGCTGTAAAACCAATATGAAACTTGATCAAACTTTTGATATCTGGAGACACAGCCTAAGTTCTAAAACTCCTTTGAAAACTGCACAACCAGCTTTATCTTTCCTCAATCTTTGGGTTCACTCCATCAATGTGTTCCCATTTTTCTGGCCTGAACCTACTCACGTTCTGGCTATGTAAAAACCCTGCACCTTTCTCTGCTTTCTTTATCTCATCATGATTTTGTTTTCTCTCCTGCATTTCTTTCTCTAATGTGGTTTGTGGCCAAAAGCCTCTTTCTTGCACATTTGCTTTCTTATAAGACCTAACTCAGTTCAAGAAATGTTTTCTGTGTGTCTACTATGTTTCCATCACTGATACAGCCACTGATTTAGGTTTTATTTTTTCCTGGGATGTTATCTTGCCATAAATATGGATGTTGCACACAAGATAGATTTAATAAAGGTAGAGTTACAGTAGGTTAAATGTTACACAAATATATTCTATGTATAAGAACTATTTCTAGTCACAAGGAGCTGATTCACATAAATAGTGCCTTTTAAAATATTTGGGTTGGTGTGAAAGTAATTGTGGTTTCTGCCATCACATTCTATGTGTAATAAATAATAAATAAATACATTAATTAATCCTATATGTAAGTCTGGATGTGCTAGCTTATATGCATTAATGAAAAACGTCAACTTTTTCATGATATAACACAGCAAAAGTTGATTTCTCATGTACACAACCCATGTAAGACAACAGAGAAGCTAGGTTTATGGCAGTCACTCAGAGGCCCAAGTGGACAAAGCCTCTATCTTCCTATGCAGCTGCAATCTCACAAGAGCCTCCAGGTTTTAGCAGGGTGACCAAGGGAATAAAGGAAATTATGCACATGATTTTCTGTGCTTTAGCTCAGAGGTGCCACCAGTCACTTTGCTCTCACTTTCTTGGTCAGGGCATATGACATGTTTGTCTAACTTTAATGGGACAAAGACATGCAACCCTCCTATTCTCCCAGAAGGATTAGAGGACCAGGAATATTAGTGAACAATGTCAATCATAATTTATAAGACAAATCAACCTATCCATTTAAGAGACATGCTATATACACACTGCCATTTGTATGCAGCAGAGACATCTGAATTGAACAGAAGTGCAACACTTAACAATTCTCAGATCATTTGTCACACAGTAATTTCCTGTCAACTTCACTACCTTAAACATCCCCATTTCATAAACAACACTCAGACAAATTCTCAAATAGCTACCAAATATGGAGAATGAACATAGTTCTCCAGCAACTTCTAACAGCAATGACAGCTTCATAACACTAACCAGATTTTCCAATAACATTCAGGGAAGAACTTCTCTTCTGCTAATTTACTTCAAGGAACTTCAATGACTTTTGGCCAAATCCAGTTTCTGATTCTATTCTGGTAGAAATTTCATGACAACAAATTATCTAGGGTCTCTTTAATTTTGCTCTGATAGCATTCCCCTAAACCTGCAAAATCAAAAGGACTGACTGCCATTTATAAGAGTTGGCATGGGGCTTACTTAGAGTCATAGATAATCTAAAATGCAGTGTACGCTTCATAACTGACATATATTTACACCTGAAAGAAAGAAAACCAGCAAATGAATCTAAAGTGAAAACTTTTAGCTAACCAACGTTAACTTAGAACTCAAGTATAATCATATTCATTAAGAACTTTACGTTTAAAGATGCAAAAGTATGTAGACCATTTTTCAGAAGTGATCCTGGCATTCTACTGTTCTCTGAATTCTGAGAAGGTGTATTTGCCATACCTATAACACCTGCTTTTTGCAACAGTTTGGTTTATATACTCATCAGTTTCATATACAACAGTGCAAATACCTTTGCTAGTGATAATCATTGTGATTTTTTAATAATGATTATAAAGTGATAAGAATGATACTTTGCACTGTGTACTTTCCTTTGAATCAGCTCAAAGCTTATGTCACAATCAATATGATAGCGTTTATATTGCTGTCACAGGCTTTCATTGACATTCTAACACAAGCAGCTGTCATAAACCAGCCAAAGAAGAATGGGGCTATTATGTTGGTCTTATTGATTTAAACTAAGTGAAAGTGGTCCATATGTCTTTAAGTTCTTTTAGCACAGCTTCAGTTATGACTTAAAATTGTTTATTGAGAAGAAAACTCTGAGTTTCAATTTTCTCCTCATGTATTTAAGACAAAGTATCTCTGCTCTTCTTATGGAAATATGTAGTTACTGAACACGTCTTAGAAAAGTGAGTTCCCTTAAAAGGCTTTTCCTAGAAGTTGTAATGCTCTGTACTAGTCTTCTTATGTAAGAGTTTGCTATCATACACATCTCTATGACTATAATTGGCCTAAATGGAGATTCCATTGATGATCCCAATTTTGTAGTCTCCATAACTGAGTCAAATGCACAGATTTTCTAATTTGCCCATTTCTCTTTACTTGGTTTATTTAACTAACTTGAGATTATAAATTCACTTAGCTGTTAAATTTTTATGTCTTACCATGGGTTCTCTCAATGGAGACCCTAAGACTAAATGCAGACTAACTACTTAGGGGTGACCCCCAAAACAGGAGTAATGGAGCAAGCAGATTACAACAGGGAAGGGGGCAAAAATCAATATAAAAATGTGTTACCCAGCACTTTGGGAGGCTGAGGCAGGTGGATCACGAGGTCAGGAGATCGAGATCATCCCAGCCAACATGGTGAAGCCCCATCTCTACTAAAATATGAAAAAAAAAAAATTAGCCTGGCATGGTGGCGCGCCTGTAGTCCCAGCAACTTGGGAGGCTGAGGCAGGGGAATCGCTTGAACCTGGGAGGTGGAGGTTGCAGTGAGCCAAGATTGTGCCACTGCACTCCAGCCTGGTGACAGAGCAATACTCCATCTAAAAAAAAAAAAAAAAAACTGTTAGTACGATGGAAACTTAATTCAGCCAGACTTTTAAGAAGCATGGAGAATGTGTCCCATAATTGTTCATCAGAAGGATGGACACACACCAGCCCCACTGGTGAATTAATGGCCAGTATATTCCTGGCCTAGGCATATCCATGGGCTGAGCAGGAGCTATGGCTGTGGAAAGGATCTCCAGTAGAAAATGGGAAGACTCATCAAGACGTTTAGTATAGGATGCTGTCAGCTGAGGCTAAGAGTGCAGAAAACTGTGCCCTGCAGCTGTGGCTAAAATCAGAGGTTGGCCAAAGGATGGGACAGGAGGCAACAGAAGTGTATGCTACCCTACAAATTTGGTATTAATATTAAATATTTAAAATTCATTTGTCATATTTTCTTGTGAAGCATTATAACAGATTGGCATGTACAAACTAAAGCTTTTTTTAAAAAAAGTACAATTCTAAGAAGCTTTATGACATACTACTTCGGGAATTATGATTTCATCCTCAGAAACCTTCAACACCATCCTGTTACTATAATTAAGGAACCTGTGTAAAACATTTCTTTCCATCATGCCTCTCCTTTATATTGGATGTTCGATATCCTTTGGGCAAAATCAAGAAGACCTTTGCACGTCTCTTGGACAAACTCCTCCTGTGCCTGGCCTGCGAGGTTTTCAGTGCACTGAATGTGGGTGCAGAATCCTCTGCCTAGCAAGACCCGCTAAGCTGCCAGGCATGTCACAGAGACATACAGGGCAGACAACAGTGAATGTATCTCTTTTTTTTCCCAGCCTTATCCTGGTATAATAGATAAATAAAAATTATATATGTTTAGGGTATGCAACATGATTTTGTGATATATGTATATTTTGTGAAATGATTACCATGATCAAGCTAATTAACACATCGATTACTTCACATAGTTACCTTTGTGTGTGGGGGGCAGGGTGAGCATACTTAAGATCTACTCTCTTAGCAAATTTCAAGTGTATAATACTTTATTATTAATCATAGTCACGATGCTGTACATTAGGACTCCAGAAATTGTTTATCTCATAACTGAAAGTGTGTACACTTTGGCCAACATCTCCCCATTAATTAATGCATCATATTAATTGATGCATAATTAAATGTATAAATATGCATACTTAGTGCATCTTATTATGTTATATATCTGTAAAAACTATGTTTTCTGCTCTGGGAAATTGATTACAAGTTGTTGCAATACTTGTGGTTCACTTACTAATCGGTAAAAATATATACAATGCATATCTTATCACAAAGTATTTGCATTTATGGGTTATTGTGTCTGGTTCATGCTTATCTTTTAGGCTCCCCAGAGCAGAGACTATATTTTGTATATCCCAGCATCCAGGCAGTGGAAACTGAATAAATAATTGTAGCAGACAAAATTGTGATCCATCATATGTCACGGGAGAGAAAAAAGGACAAAAAAAATTACTGAACATTGACTGTACTGGAGTACTTCATGTAGATTATCTTATGTAATTCTCATAATAACCCTGAGGTAGATACTATTACTAGCACTGTCCCACCAATGGGCAAACCTTGATTAAAAGAAACTTAATACTTGGACCAAAGCTGTGAAGTCAGTTAGTTGCAAAATCAGTATTTAAATCGAGGCATCCAAACAGCTGGCTTCTGTAGAATATCCTTAGAATATTTTCCTACGCAGAGAAGGCTAGAGAAGCACAATGGCATTTTGGGAAACCATTTCCTGTTGTAACACAAGGGCCCTTAGTGCTCTCTCTTCTATTTGTTTTACCTTTGCCATTTTTGTTAGTAAACTGCACCTCAAAACTCACTGTACACCGTTCTCTGAGCCATCAGCTGCTCACTCAGCAGATCAATGCAGGCCCAGGGCCAGAACACTTTGAAGCTTTTGCTTTAACTTTACAGTCAATTCAGACCCCTGGTGTTGTTTTGCCGCATTTTTGGATTGATTCCTTTCCTCCTGTGCCAGGTTAGCACCATTATCTCTTCTCTTAAACAACAAAAGCAAAATGCTGAAACTGCAGTGAGAACATGCTCTGATTGCTATTGTGATAGCTGTGTCTTTCATTGTGAAGCAGCATAACTTAGAGGATATAAGCCTGACCTCCAGAATCAGAAAGCATGACTTCAATTCCTGACCTGTTCTGTGGCCTTGAGCAAGGTATTTAATCTTTCTGGGCCTCAATTACTTCATGCATAAAATGGGGATAATAATAGCATCTATTTCATAGGGTTGTTGTGAGGATTAAATTAGTAATTACATGTAAAACTTAGAGCACATTACCTGGAACATAATAAGCTCTACATGAGGTATGATAAAGAAATACAGTTCCTTCCAGGAATACAAATGCTTGATCTTCCAGCCATAAATTCTATGAACAAACATAGTTTGGAAAGCCAGAAACAGGTGAAAATGTAAAAACTGAAAACACATAATAAATTCCCAAGTGCCATTCTCAATATGTGACTCTTAGATGATAAACTGTCTTCAGCGTTGCCCTAAAGAGTCTTTCATAATTCTAGTATTCCGTCTCTCTCTCTCATTTTCAGTAGCTGTAAACTGTTACTTCAAACCTTCACTATTATACTTTATTTGCATAAATATCTCCAGAGTTAATTCCTTGACAAAGTTTCCTGGGAAATGGCTGAAGACAAGACCATATTTACAACCAGGAGGCAAGTACCAAGGAGTCCAATCTGTGGAGTGTTTTATTCCCTTGCAAACATACCGCCTTGGTCAGTCAGAACTTGTCCTCTGTTCTTATCTGTTTTCCCTTAACATTGACCGCCCTCACCAACTGCAAAAAGAACACCTTGAAAAGATTAATTATTAATTTCAAAAAAGTCACTTCAAACACTTCAAAAGTCAACATAGAAGGGGGAAAACCCCCAATAACTGACTGTACAGTCACATAACATTAGTGACTTCATTTTATTTATTCTTTTCTTCAGTCTTGGAAAACAAAATGTCAATTCAATTTTATGACATCAGAGACATAAATGGATATGAGTTTAAGATGTGCTGGTGTTAAAATATTTATTGGTTAAATCTGACAGTCATATTTATAGTCTTATCTCCAAAGACTTGTGAAGTGTATATTATTAAATGGAATCTATATAGAGACGTTTTGTTCCCAGAATATGTAATTTGCCTATTGAGTTTCTTTGCACATACCTGTTTTAAGCTAAAGAATTTCAATGGCTTCTGGATATTCAACTATTTTTTTAACGCCTGTGGAAATCAGCACACAATAAATCACTGTAATTGACAGTTTGGGCATTTCACAGAGGCGAATCTCTAGCACTACCTATGGAACTGAAGATTTTCAACACAAGATACCAAACCTGTTAGAAATTATGTTTTCCATTTTTTCAAACAAAATATCAGGTCACTTTGGCCCACATGCTCCTTCAAGTAGCTGTAAAAATGATTTAAAGACTATAAGCCATCAAATGTATATAGTTTGGGCATCTGGAGTCTTTCCAAGTGCCAAAGAATTTTGCGTTTAACAAATATTTTAAGTCCTTAAAATATACAAGATATTACCCTAGCCTCTCTTAAAGCAAGCTAATAAAAATAGCTAACATTTAGAAGGTGCTCACTTTGTACAGGGCACTGTTCTAAGTACATTCCATGGAATAACTCATTTAATTTGCCCTGTAACTCTATGAACAATGCAATATTAATTCCTCATTTAAAATGTAAGAAAGCAAAGCCCAGAGACAAAAATAATTCACATATCTAGTAAAGGTAAAATCGGGACACAAAAACAGAATGTGACTCTAAAACAGCCTTCTCCAAAGGAGATAGCCTTGGTTTTGGCCCTTGAGGAGCTTTCAGTAGAGTGGAAGAAAGGAAGGGAAAAGAATAAAATAGGTTAAGTCATCATAGAATAAGCATAAAATGTAGAAGGAAGAGTTTTAAGGAGTTGAAATAAAGGAGGAAGCAACCCCATTTTCATCAAAACTGAAAAGTTTGATTAAGGAAAGTGGCATATTAATTGGCACATTAGAGATGGTTTATATTTGGTTTATATTTAAGGAGTTGGAGCCGGTTCAAGGTATTCTCAGGAGAGGGAAAAGTAAAAGAAGAGGCACAGAGATAGGGTACTGTGAGGCACGTTTCAGGGAAGAGCAAGTAGTTCATTTTAGTAAAGCATGGGATACAGAAAGAGCAGCAGTGGTCTAGGTAAATCTGAAAAATAAAATGAGCTTTAAAATTTTTCAAAAATATTAAATGCTAGATCAAAGAGTTTTGGAACTTAGCAATAGAGAAGTTTAAAGAATTTTTGAATGAGTAAAATGATTAAAGCATCGTTGGGAAAATATTTATCTAGCGTTGGCATTTCATTAAATTTATCATCTATTCGACTCCTATTTCCAAACATTTAAGATTAAATGTCTATATTAAAACAGAAAATAAAAATGAGAAAAATGGAGGTGAGATGTACTTTTAGTAAGACTGTAGTAAGACAAAGGAAGAGCCAGTTATTATAATGGCTATCAAGTTAAAACTAAGTGAGTGGTTTGCAGGATGGACTGAGCAGAGGAGAGCTTGTGGTCACTGGTTCCATTCCTTAGCCACACTTTACAATCACCAGGGGCTCCTTCAATATCTCAACACTCAGGACCCATCCCAGACCAATTACATCAGAATCTCTGAGATTCCAACTCAGATGTCAGTATTTTTTAAAGCTCCCAGACAGATTTTATTGTGCTGCCAAGATTGTGAACTATTTTTCTAGTAAGTTAAGTGATGAAGATTTGGCCTTCAGGGCTGACAGTAAGAATGGAAAAGAGGGAAGAAATCTGAAAAATATTATGAAGGAAAAAATCAATATCTCTTCTTGAAAGTGCTGAGAGAATTGTTCCCACAGCTCAACTCATTTTAAAAACATCCTTTTTCACATGAGCTTAGACAAGTTTGGAAATTTGGCATTCTTAATCAGAACACAGGTCTCCATTGATACCAAGGAAAAATAATTCCATGGGATGGGGGAAGATGTCACTTATGTGGCAGGCCTTACTCTCCTCATTTTACTTTACAATTATGAACACCTTTCCTATCTTCTTAATGAGACATTTTAAGAACATCAATGCAACAAAACATAGCAAAGAACTCACTAAATGAAAAGGCAGTACTATATTCACGTTAGCTATTACTTTAAACAGAATCATACTTAGTAGGTTCACATTAAACTTATTGCTACTTCCCTGAGATGATAAACTAACATTATGATTTCATGGTATAATCTTTTGTGGAGAAAAAGGAATGTTTCTACACTGTTGGCAGGAGTATAAATTAGTTCAACCATTGTGGAAGACAGTGTGGTGATTCCTCAAAGATCCAGAGGCAGAAATACCATTTGACCCAGCAATCTCACTGCTGGGTATATACACAAAGGAATATAAATCCTTCTATTATAAAGATACATGCACGTGTATGTTAATTGCTACACTATTCACAATAGGAAAGACATGGAATTAACCTAAATGCCCATCAATGATAGACTGTATAGAGAAAATGTGACCTATATACACCATGGAATGCTATGCAGCCATAAAAAGGAATGAGATCATGTCTTTTACAAGGACATGGATGGAGCTGGAAGCCATTATCCTCAGCAAACTAACACAGGAAAAGAAAACCAAATACCACATTTCTCACTTATAAGTGGGAGCTGGACAACGAGAACACATGGACACATGGAGGGGAATAACATACACTGGGGCCTATTGGGGGTGTTGGGGGAGGGGGAACATCAGGAAGAATGGTTAATGGACGCTGGACTTAATACCTAAGTGATGGGATGATGTGTGCAGCAAACCACCATGGCACACATTTACCTCTGTAACAAACCTGCACATGTTGCACATGTACCCTGGAACTTAAAATAAAAGTTACAAAAAAAGTATAAATAAAGAAATAAAATAAATAAAAACCCCTTTTGAAGTTGTTTCTGGCATTTCAACAGGTTGAACGTCAAATTCTAGATCCATTGGTTGTGCTCATTTCTCCGATCGCAGAATTAATTATTTTGATACCTTACTTTAAATAACAGCATCAGCAAAAGTTGCATATTTTAGCAATCACTTATAGATTCAATTATTGGTTACCTTCGATTGAACGGGTAACCAGAATGACAACAGCCAAGGTTGTTTCATTCCTGTTGCCTTTGTGAGCCTTTCCTGGGTTTTACATGGTGACATTCAAACTGGCCGTAACAAGGCAAGTACAGTTACTCTACCCATTGACCATGGACTACTCTTACTTGGAAGCTGTTTTTGAGTAAATTCCAATGTGCTACCAAACTCTAATTAATCAATTTCCTGCTATATTTTTATCAGCTGTACAAAAAAGGGATTAGAAATGCAATGAAGTAAGTTTGAGCCACGTCCCTTAAAAATGCAATACAATTGCAACTTGCCACACAACATTACCCTATGAAATCCTCTCTGGTCTCAAAATTATGAATATTAATTGTTTCATCCAGTACTTTATGTTCCTAAATTATTTTACAATCATGTTTAGTTAATCCTCATAAAATCCCATTTAGGTTTGCCAGCATTAATATTCGCATTTCATAAATCGAGGTTCAGAAAAGGTAAATAACGGTATAAGTGGTTGAGCAAGCCAGTTGAAAAGTGAAATTGAAAGTCTGTGTAGCCATTCTCCTTTCAGCAGCTCACTGTCCTCCCTACAACATTTCCATGTTAAAGTGCTCCACTGGACAAATTTTCTTTCCTGTATCTCCAGGGCCTTATTGGGCCCCAAAACCTTTATATTTTCTTGGCAGTAGGTCTACTAAGTAATAAAAAACATAACTTTGAAATGTTACTGAAGTTCTCTGTAATTCAAATATCTTTGTTTTTTTGTTGTTGTTGTTTGTTTGTTTTTTCTTAAAGTACTAGTCCCAAAAACTGAGAAGCTGCATCTAAGATAATTCTTGAATCAAACACTACTTTTTTGCACTGTTGAAGTAGTAAGGGGCAGGAAGCCAAATAACAGGTCCGGGCCAAGGAAAAATTTATAGATGGGAGTGAAGTCAGTTTTCCCTATTCTGCTCTTTTTTTCCTTTTTCTTCCCTCCCAACTATATCAATGTTTAGCCAACAAAATTTATTTATTCAACATACTGTTACTGGGAGCCTATTACGGGTCAGGCACTTCATGAAATACTGGAAATTCACAAGAATGAATAATAAATATACAACTCCTACACGGTGGTTCACAGCTTGGTAGGGGAGACAGATACATAAACAAATAGCTCAGACTGCAACGTGCTACAAAATGGCACTGAGTTAAGGGCAAACTGGGGTGGGAACACAAAGGGAGCAACAATTAACTCTGCCTATGGGAAGCAGAGAATGGCTGCATTAGAAGGTCCTTCTCAGCTAGGTCTCTAGTGTGCAAGAGTTTGCCAAGGAGAGGAAACAGCACTTTAAAGTGACATTCTTTGGAAGGAAGCTTACATTCTAACAGGATTCTAAATCATAACTTGAAATATTTAGTATTTTTTCTGAGTGAGGGCCTTCTCTGCCACTTTCCCCAAATCACAATCTATGACTCGGCTGCAAATTATACATTTTTCTATTCCGCACCCTTAGTCTAAATACTAAGGGACCACGGAAACATCTTGTGGTGCAAAGATAGATGAATTTGAACTTGAGAGCCCCAAATTTAAGATCATTAATTGGGGAGAAGGAAGGGCGAGGAGAGAGAAAGAGAGACAAAGAAATGGAAAGAAGATACAAAAGGAAGAGACAAGAAATAAGCAGCAATTGGCATTAGTGTTCACAAAATAATTGTCTTGAGTGTGATCACCTTGGGGCCTTATGAAGTTATTGTATCAAAGGGATTTATGATTTCAAGAATGCTTTGTAAAATGAAGAAGCTACACAAGTAGATGCATGATTATGAAGAGTAAGCTTCAGCCTGTAATGGAGATGGATTGCATTCTCCCAGGTCCAAATGCAGCTGTGTTCTTGGAGCTGCCCTGTCTGAAGAGGAGACAGAGATGAGAGGAGGCCTGGGAAGATCTGAAAGAGCATATGTGTGCACGGGGTGTGACCTCCTTCAGCTCTGTTGCATTACAGAGAGCATTTCCTGTGCCAGCTCAGCCATAGCCTGCCTTTTCTACAGGATATCAAGCTCCAAGTTTACAGTTCCTATCAGGGAGTCTCTTTGTTTGAACAAAGGCTCATTTGTTAGGAAGTGTCACAGATCAGCGTGTATCAGATGCAAGATTGAATGTCCCTCAAGCACAAAGACATGCAAAGCTATGCCAGGATACCAGCAATGGGGCTTTTCACCATGAGAAAACAGATGGTCAGAGTGAAAAAGGCCAGTCTTTATGGAAAAGAAATTCTTCCAACCAACCCCCACCCCTATGCCCCACTCCCTCTCTCCCCACTCCCTCTTTCACCCGTTGCACTGACAGGGAAACATTCGATATGCTGCAACATCATCTGATGTTTGCGTCCTTTTAATTAAACCAAGAGATCTGGAATAGGGATGCCCTTGTCTGTGCAGAGAAATGATTTCAAAAAGAAGATAATAGAACCTCTTTTTCTTCAGGCTTGCAAGAGGCTTGTGTGTAATTTGTCCTTTGCAAGAGCAATCAAAGATAACCGGTGCACAATTGATTACGGGCTTTGTGTCTTTTTAATTACTTGTTTCTACACACTGGTTTAGTTACATGCTGAAAGCAGATCCATCTGAGTTTCCTCTAAGCTGTAGTGCATTCTTTTGCTTACATGGTTTAATAATAAAGCTATTAGTAAGCCACCACCACATAGAACAATACTATCAAACTGGGTAGATCTTGAATCTTGCCTTTCTTTATTCTTCCAATAGACTATCAGATGTTTTCATGGAAAACAAGGTTAAAGAATACTACATCATTGCTTAGCTATAGAGAATTATTCTACAATTTCAGGAAGGTAAAGTCTTTGTCATTCCGAAAGCAGAGTTCACAGGACAGAAAAGTTAGAATTAACACAGCAGGTTTTTAGTTTGTTTTTTTTTTTATTTTAATTAACAAAGATAAGAGTAAATTCACTCTCTCTTTTTAATGAACTCTAATCTATGGACTTATAAACTGAATTCCTTTGAAAACCCATAGAAAAAGATGAAAAGCTAGCATAGTGCATAGATCAAATTTATTATTGTTTGTATTAGATGCACTAAAAATGCTGTCAAAGCAGTAAATGCCAGATGAAAATATAGAAACAATTTTATTGTTATTTTAAGTTTTCAACCTAAAAGGTGAGACAGTAAAAAAGGAGTTTCATAATGATAGAAACCTGACTAACTAAACCTCTATGCTACCATTAACCTGCTACTAACAGTAATGCTACTATTAGTGCCCTAGAGAGAAAGAAAAGCTAAAAATTGTAACCACACAAAAGAAACACAAATAATTTCAGTATTTAGACTCTGTTACTATAGCAGCTGAAGTGGGAAATAAATGAAAAGCCTAACAAAATGTGTCATTCCTAAGGATACTATATACAGAGACCCAGCCTTCTGCTTTATCATCTCCGTAGACATGAGCTCCCTGAAAATGGGGAAACTACCCCAAACTCTGAAAAAATCTCTGAGTCTAGATCCCCACCCACTTGTCATGCTCTCAGACCCTTTATGGATTACTTGGGCCACGGCAATAGATTCCTCCTCATTTCTAGCCATGCTCCCTATTTTACAAGCACATATCTGCCTATCAAGTGTTCAGTGTGTGCTTGGCTGCCTGGAGAATGCAGAAAGGTGGCTCACGTCTGTAATCTCAGCACTTTGGGAGGCCGAGGCAGGAGGATCTCTTGAGGTCAAGAGTTTGAGACCACCCTGGTCAACATGGTGAAACCCCATCTCTACTAAAAAATACCAAAATTAGCCGGGTGTGGGGGCAGGTGCCTGCAGTCCCAGCTACTTGGGAGGCTGAGGCAGGAGAATCGCTTGAACCCAAGAGGCAGAGGTTGCAGTGAGCCGAGATCACACCACTGCACTCCAGCCTGGGTGACAGAGCGAGACTTGGTCTCAACTTAAAAAAAAAAAAAAAAAAAAACACCTCTTTGAGGCATGGTTCCTCCTGGCAAAGAGCTGGTAGTCCAGGCAGGAAAATGAACAAATGAAATGGTGAAAAATTAACATTATGAGCTCTAACTTACACAGAGGAGAAGGAAATCCAGACACAAAGGGCAGAGAGATGAGACCTCACAGAGTATGTGGGACTTAAGCTGCGCTGAAATATAATGGGTATTGAACAGATTTGGGAAGGCAAAGAGCAGAGAGCATTGCAACATGGATTCATGAGGCAGTCATGGGTAGAGCAGGATGTAGACATGGAGAGAATGGAAAATGAAGAACTGTGGATAGGATCAGGCTGATTACAAAAAATTTTAATGCCAGACATTTTTTAAACAAATATTTATCTGGTATCTTCTGTATGATAACTGTTGACCTAACCGTTGGAGATTATAAAAGGAAGAAGACATAGTCTCTACCTCCATGAAACTCACCATCAGATAGAAAAGAGAAACTGGTCATATCAAGCACCCAAAGTTATTATGTATCTGTATGCCATTCTAGCAGAACTTTATACTTACATTAATATACTGGTATTATTTATTTATATGTTTATCTTATACCCAATATAATGTATTATCTTGCTGATTGTTGCAACACATGTTCCTGTGTTATGATCCTCCATCTGATAATTAGTACTATTTGTTAAATTCTAACATGGTTCTTTCTTCCCCTTTCCAACTGCTTCTTTCCACTTGCTATTTTAATCCTGCAGCATTTTCTGTCTCTGTTACCACAGAATTTCATTTGGCTCATACTGAATCTCTCCTCTGGTCTTGCGCATTTGTGATCAGAGTTCTTCCACAGGGTTCACCCATTTGTACAGTTGTTAAAACATTTAAAGATTTGATTATGTATTTATATAGGATTCTTAGGATGCTGGAGTGTTGTGGAAACCACAGTGGAAACCACCTGATCTTTGGGAAGACATACCTAAGCACTATAAATACATGACTTAATGAAATATATGCCTAAGCACTGCATTTATATAGCTCTATAATGGAGTTATGAGCAAGGCACTATGGGAGGACAGAAGGAGGGGCAATGAGCAAGCATACGAAGGTGAATTTGATATAGATCTATTGAAGGTTAAATGTAAATTTTCCTTGGATGCATTATGAGTATTCCAGGTAGCATAACCTAAAAACAGTAAGTCCCCCATCTTATCTGCTCCCCTTCCTTTGGCAAATTCTCTTCTAAATTATTTAGAAATGATGTATTTTTTGTTCCCTTCCCCTACAAATGCCTGCCTTACAGAATGTGCATTGTTGGTGGGCTCTGATGCAAATCGCTTCACAGCAGAAGCCACTCTGCCATTATACTCTAATTTGCAGCCAAGCTGGCTTTCAGCTGGTGCCTTGTCCTTGGGCTATCGTTCACTGTCAGGGCCTCTCCAGGGTGTGCCAACTGTTTGGTTAACAACAGAGAAGGAGGGAAGCAGTCATAAGTCACCGATTTCCAAGAAAAGCCTGCCTTGGCTGCCATTGTTCCAGAACCTAAAATCATGTAGCCATGATTAGAGCTGCCCCTGGGCAAACCTATGAAGTACAAAATATTTTTCTTAGTTAATATCTATTTTCCCTTTGCCGCTACTCTTCCCAGTCCACAGACTGGACCCAGCAATTCCAGAACATATTTAGTCTACCCTCTCTGGATAAGAATTTAATCAGCGATTCTCAATTGAAAGGCTAGTACTTAACCCCTAAATATCCCTCACATGTTCACACACACACACACACACACACACACACACACACACACACACACAATTTTGCATATAACTTCAAGTAACTTACAAAATTTTCCCTGAAGTCAGCCTAGGTTAAGAACTCATTTCAACCTCTTTGTCTCTTCCTTCTCTTTCTTTTTTAACCCTATCTTTTTCCCCATATCTCACATCTCACTTTTTGGTAAGTAAAAGCTTTCCAATAGAATGCATAAGAAAGTGTTTTAAAAGTGATTTTAATATGTTACTTAATTTTTTATTTACTTCTTCAGGAAAGAATCAATAAAATAACTGATTATTGTACCAGTGAAAGTCAAACTCCAGCTAAAAGGAGACATGGGTTTACTGCACCCTCTGCTCACAGAGCTACTGTTGAGACAACTGCAATAAATTTGTTTTATGAAATCTTGGGCATGACTCATAAGGAATTCTGAAGAGAAATTTCATATTTTTCTTCTTTTTCAGGGTAATTAAATATCAAGTTGGAGAGACTAATGGTTAAAATTTCCTTCTCTTTGGACACTGAGCAACGGCTGTCCAATTTTAACAGCTGCCGACTGCCTCCCAATGATGATATTTTCAAGAAACATCATTTGTTTTTTAGCACAGCCTCAGGTGGTGCTTGTTCATCTACAGGCATGACTCTAGAACAGTTTACTTGGTGTCCTCTCTCCTCCTGGTGGCTTTCAAAATTGTTCTGGCCTTCTCAATAAAAGGGGAAAAAATTAGTTAGAAAAGTTAGTGAGAGTATAGCACAGGTAAATACACAGTATATGCAAAATCATTGAGAACTGAAGGAAGACTTTAAAAAATATATAGTGTAGTACATTGCCAGCCATTTCATATTCCAAAAATTAATAAGTACAGTATGTCATTTAAGTACTTCATAACATGAAATAGCTCTGAAATCCTGATTCATTCCACCTGATAGAATTTTTATGTGATCTTCTTACTTCTGCACTAAACTTAAAAAAAAAAAAAAAAATTAGAGGCCGGGCACAGTGGCTCATGCCTGTAATCCCAACACTTTGGGAGGCCAAGGCAGGTGGATCATGTAAGCTCAGGAGTTTAAGACCAGCCTGGCTAACACGGCAAAACCGCATCTCCACTACAAATATAAAAATTAGCCGGGCATGGTGGCGTGCACCTGCAGTCCCAGCTACTTGGGAGGCTGAGGTATGAGAATCGCTTGAACTCAGGAGGCAAAGGTTGTAGTGAGCCGAAATTGTGCCACTACACTTCAGCCTAGGCAACAGAGCAACACTCTGTCTCAATTAAAAAGAAAAAATAAATTAGAAAAATGAGTAATTGCAATGGGTCACAGCTTAGCCATTGTTGGATTGTCGTTAGGCTCTTGAGCAGAATCAAGTTAGAAAAATCTTTTGAGGCCCTAGAGTGGGAAAATCTGTATGTGAAGGAAGACAAGCCCATGTAAGTCCCACATTCTAAAGCAGAAATGGCAAAACCAAGATGTATGTACTGCTACGTCCCCTTCTATGTCTATTTTAAACATTATTAATTGATAATAACATATTTCTCTGTTTAGCCTAACACAGTCTCAGAATCCTCTGAACACAGATATACAGGCATTTTTCTACCAATTGTTTGGAGGGACAGATGAAATAAAGCTCATTCGCTATGTCTGTGCTAGATTATAATAGAATCACCTGGCTATTGCCAATGCAGTAAAACTACCTGAATTTTATATTAGATAGAGAGCTAAAGGCCCATTGAAATGAACCCCCATGTCATGTGACTGGAGCAGGGGTCATGAACCATGGCCTGTGGGACAAATCTGACCTGCCAAATGCTTTTATAAATAGAAGTTTATTGGAACAACACCACAACCATTTGCTAAAGTATTGTTCATGACCACTTTCGCTGCTTTGGATTATATTAGCCAATAACTCAACAAGCTAGCTTGAGTTGGATTTTTTACTTTCATTCAAGAATGACACATATTCCAGAACTGTGGATTCTGGTTTGGCCTCCAAAACCTACAGAACTTTCCATAATATAACAAAGAACAAAATAAGAGCCTATGGTCAGCTTATAAGTCTCAGTGGCATTTGTGTTTTTAAGAGGCATGAAGTATGCTCCCTCCTCTGAAAACAGATACGAAACGCAATACAAAGCCAAGAGTTCTTTTCCCTCCTGTTTCCTTCCCTTCCCATTTCTCTCCCCTCCCATCAGCTTTTCCTCTGGCATAGAGATCCAGGCATGGCTTTTTTCCCCCTTTTATTTTTAGTTGTCGCATAATGATTGTATATATTTATGTGGTACCAAGTGATATTTTGATACATGTATACAATGTGTAATGATCAAATCAGGAAATTGGCATATGCATCACCTCAAACAAGTATCATTTCTTTGTGTTGGGAATATGCAAAATCCTCTCCTTTAGATTTGAACATATATAATAAATTCTTGTCACCCTACAGGGTTAGCCTGAGTTGGAAAAAGCCAATGCAAGCTAACCCTGTAGGGTGACTACGGTTAATAATTTAAAAACCCTAGAACTTATTCCTCCTATCCAGCTGTAATTTTGTATCTGTTAATGAAACTCTTCCCATTCTCCCCTTCCCTTTACCCTTCCCAGCCTCTAATAACCACAATTCTACTCTCTACTTTTATAAGCTACTTCTATAAGTTTATTTTTTAGCTCCCACATATGAGTGAGAACATACAGTACTTTTATTCTTGTCCTGACTTATTTCACTAAACAGAATATTCTCTAGGTTCATACATGTTGCCACAAATGACAGAATTTCATTCTTTTTATGGCTGAGTAGTACTCCAATGTGCATATTTTCCTTATCCATTCATCTATTGATGAACATTTAGGTTGATTCCATATCTTGACCAGAATGAATAGCTCCAGGTATGGCTTTTATATATCCTGCAAGGCTTTTTCTAAGACAGAGAAAACTACTCTCGGGTGAGTTATGTGGTCAAACACCATGCTAAGCCTGTTTGCCATTCCTGCAAATGACCTGCCCGTAATGTTCACTACTGCTCTGATAAGAAGGTACGTCACTTAACACAGCATCACACTGTCATTCATCTGTAGTGCGAGCTGCTACATATGTTCATGTTTAAGGCCACTCTGATTAACTCCGCGTAATTTGTTCAAAAGCACTCTGGTCTCAACATATTGTTCGCTATCTTTATAAAAGACTAAATCAAAATAATTCCTTCAGGAGTTTTAAGGACACACACACAAAAAAACAGAAAATGGGGGTAGAGAATTAATAGCTTTATGCTTTCTCATGCACAACTTTATTTATTCCTGATAACATTCTGTGACATAGAAATTATCCTGTTTATTTTATTGAGAGTTTCCTGACACAGACGGACCCAACAGACAATTAATTGGTCACAACCCTGATAACTAAACTGACTAGTAAAACCTCATTCTCATCCTTAAGGATTGTTTTTACAGAGAGTAAGTCCTATATTGTTGTGCTATCCATAGGTTTTCTGTGGGGGTTTTTTTTTTATTATTTCAAAATTCTAATATCCGAAGAGAAACAAGTAGGTGGCACAGAAAAGAAGAAAAGACTTAAAGAGAATGTTCGGAAAGGGAGCAACAAATGAAGATCTGGGAAAAGGAAACAGGGTGTTATTTTCATCCTAGAAATTACTGCTAAAGCATATTCCCAAAAGATATTCCCACTCCTTTATAAGGAACCAGATGAAACCATGTGTGTGCCAGGTGTGAACAGATGTATATTCCACAGCCCCTTCCATGGCTATATTGAGTGGATAATAAAACCCTTTGATGAGAACTTCAATGAACACAGCGGCAGCCTGGCATTATTTAATCACACTGTACCTGGCACACACAGGACAGAGTCTCAGAGGTTTTGCTGTGGCAGAAATAAAAGGATTTCAAATAGGAAATTCCTGTTGGGGCTCTATAGCTGGGTCTGCTGTGAAGACTGCAAAGTCAGCTTAGGCAACACAGCATTGTAGAGTGACTAACTGCTCACTTTGCTTGTCCCACAGTTCCAAATCCACAGCTCAACTTGCCTTAAAGGACAATATTGCTGGGAAGCAAAAAAATAGCAGGAACAAACAATAATGAAGACTTTGACGACAGTCTACTGGAGAGGACAAGAGGTCAATGACAGTCTCTGCCTCTTTCAGGGCATTTTCCAAGTCACTGACAAATGCTCAGCATTTTCATCCCTATTTAGCAAGAAGAGAGAGGAACTGCAACCATATTCCACTGAGTTTTAGTGGCAGACAGAGTTGGTGGATATCAATTACGTTTATTCAGCTTTATTCAGCACATTCTTCTGCCAACTGAGCTTTAAAGCAACACAATTGGACAAAACCAGCACACATTTCACACAAATAAGTTGACTGCTCTTGCTTTTTCCTAATACCACCCTTTCCAGCAAAGGGCAGATTTAATCATATAATGGTAAAATAGGGAGCTTTTCTTTTCTGTTTGCCAATCCAGGTTGGTCAATCCATACTAGTGTTAAACTTCCTTCTCATTAGAATGTTTCCAGGTCCTCTTTTCTTTAGCAGAATTCACTAATATCTAACAACCAATGCTCTCTGTACTGCCTCTTCCAGCATTTACAGGGTAGTGGTGAAAAGCAAGAAGTCTGGAGCCAGACTACCTGAGCTCTGACTCTGTGTAACCTTGGGCAAGTTAATTAACCTTTATAAGCCTCAGTTTACTCATCTGTAAAATGGGGGAACCCTGCCTTGTAGGGTTTTTATGAAGTTGAAGGAGCTAGTGCAAAGCACTTAGTAGAGAGCCTTGAATAGCATAAGAAAAGCTCCATCTATATATCCCTGTCTCTCTCTCTCATATATATATATGCTGTTTCAATAATTCATTATTATTGGAATGTTTTGTGATTGTCCTTTTAAAAAATCTTATGGAAATTCTTATTTCCTCCTTCTTTAAAACAGCCAGCAACCTTTCCTTTACAGCTAAACAACATGCACCCAGCTCTCCTCCCTTTAACTCATCTGTGACTTCTGACCCATGATAATGGGCTTCCTGGCTCCCTTTGATTCCAGCAATAGACTGTTACTATTTCCTTCTATCCTGAAACTCAATATATCTTCCTCTAGATCTAGTAGTGGAAAAAAGAATATAAGAAAGGAAAGTACCAATGGAAAAAAAAAAAGGAAAACTAGATCTATTTCATGCTTACTTGGCTGGATGACTCATATGACCTTTTTCTGCTATCTTCTTTTGGTGGTTGAAATTAACCATCTTTTTATTTTTATTTATTTATTTTTTTTTAAGACGGAGTTTCGCTCTTGTAGCCCAGGCTGGAGTGCATTGGCACGATCTCGGCTCACTGCAACCTCCACCGCCCACGTTCAAGCGATTCTCCTGCTTTAGCCTCCCAAGTATCTGGGATTACAGGCTTGCGCCACCATGCCCAGCTAATGTTTGTATTCTTAGTAGAGACAGGGTTTCACCATGTTGGCCAGGCTAGCCTCGAACTCCTGACCTCAGGCGATCCACCCGCCTCGGCCTCCCAAAGTGCTGGGATTACAAGCGTGAGCCACCGCACCCGGCTTAACCATCTTTTTAATACTTAGGTCACTTGCATTAGAAAAAAAATAAAATAAAAAGAGAAAATAAATACAATTCTTTTATCTTCAGATCTTATTTTTGTGTAGCTGTGCATACTTTTGTGCATACTCTTATGCATACTCATATGCATACTTTTATTCAGAAGCTGATAAACCTTAAATTGTTAAATGGTTTTAATAGAAAGCTGAATTCATTTAAAAAAAAAACCAAAAAGGTCTAACTATCCCTGAAAATAGCAATACCATCTTCTTGTGGCTTGCTATATGAAGTGTCCAGCACTCACAAAGCAATGCCTTTAGTTAGATGAGTTGTTTACTCATGGGTTTCAATATCCCTGCCATTCTTGATCATGAAAAAGAAAATTACTGCAAATCAAGGTAAGTAGAGAAGAAAAAAGAAAAGAACAAAAAAAGGGAAAATGACTCATGTGCTCAAGACTTCAGTGTGAAATCATCATCATCCTTTCAACTCACTCTGAATTAAGGAAGTGGTGTGTGACATGTGCTGAAGCTAGATCAGCAGCATAAGCTGTACAGATGTGCCCATCTGGTATGCAGGTGTTTGTACAGATATTCTCCAGCCAAACTTTCAGGAGGTAGCATTTTTGTAAAACTGGCTCCTCACTAGCACAGGGAAAGCAAGAGAGAGGGACCACCCACTGATAATAAATAATGTCATTGCTAGGTTGACCACATTCCCGCAAAGATTGATTCTTAAATTTGATATGCATCAGAACTACCTGGGAAACTTTATAAAAATGCAGAATCTTGAGCATCTTCCCCAAGAGATTTATATTCAATATACTATGGTATACTCCAGAAATCTGTTTTTAACAAACATTCTAGTTTATTCTAATGTAACTGTTCTTTAATCAACACTTCAAGAAACACTATCCTAACACATAGAGTAAAATGGGGGAAAAAAATCTAGAAAATAAAAAAAAAGTTTTCTCCTACAAAGTTTTTAGCAATCCTCCCCATTATGTGAATACTGCCCACAGCATTCACAAGCAGAATATTTAACCATAAAACCAGACAAAGGTATTTAACCAAGCAAACTCTGAGTATTAACAAACTTTTAAACAATAATTTATGTCTTTATTTATCAGGTCCTGCACCTACACAGAGCAACTAAGTACAATTCAGTTTTAGAATAGCAACAAAACACATATCTGAGGTTGGTAGCCTTATACCCTACCATGAGCCTGATAGCATGCCCTATATATTAGTCTCAGGTGTCTTTCTGTGACCACTATCAATTAGGAACAGGTGTCCCCTAGGAATTCTTCTCTGTAACAGCTCCCAGCAACCAAGAGTCACACATCCGCTCACTTATTCCAAGACTAGAAAACAGAAAAAAGATAGATCTGAGGAAACATTCAAGAGCCAGATCATAGAAGTAATTTTGGAACATGTTGAATTCAGACTTTATTTAGCAGGCTAGGGGAAGTCATTGAAGCATTTTGATTAGTGAAGCATCATGATCACAATTAGTTCATAGATTCCACGTAGTTTAGGCTATAAACCAGATTTTATGATAACGTATGTAAAAGGAATCTGCTAAAATAAAAAAGTGATGTATAGTAAGGACATATTGATGTGATAAAATTATGTCATTAATAGAGTTACTCACACATCAATATATTCCTCCCTCATTCAAAGTAAGAAAAAAAAAAGCTGAATATGGCACTTCTTATTAGCCTCAAGAGTAAATTTCTAAGAATAATGTTCATTCAATAAGTACTTATTGCATGTCCATGTTATGTTAGGCACCATGCTAGGTGCTGGGGAGCAAAACAGGGAGGGTCTCCACTCTCCAGGTGTTTACAGTCTGCCGAGACAGACACTGAAAAAATAACCAAACAAGCTGTGGATTTTCCACATGAGTCTTTGCTATGTCTGGCAATACTGTGCTTTCATTTCTTTTAAAATGTGAGCCCTTTCCCTATTCTGCCTTTCTTTAAGGACTCCTAAGCAATCATCAGAGGTCTCAAACGGACCACCTGCAGACCTATTTTGTTTGGCCCACACAATGCTGAACTCTACTTATATTTTTTAATTTGAATTTGTTGCCAACATAAAATATAAACTCACAGTTTCTCTTGAATATTTGGCCACATTGAGCCTCAGTTTTCACAAGGTAACAAGTGTCTGGAGCTGCACAGCAGCTGCCCTCTTCCAAAGTCATGTGTTTCTTCTGCTTGACCACGTGTAAGCCCAGTTCTTATCACTTTGCTGCTGCGCAGGCCATAGGTCTGCTGGTATTGACCATCTCAAGTTGCTGTTTTTCTCATACCTAGCTCAGTTTACTCATCTACATTGCTTGCCAGACCCTCTTAGACAGCTTAGTTTTCAATTACCACTCTACAGAGAAAGGTTAGGCAAGTCTTTTACCAAATTCTCTTCAGCATGTTCCTTCCCCTTATTCTGCGGCTCCTCAAGTGTCTACACTAAGTAATCTAATGTTGTTTCTCTGTTTATTTATTCAAATATCTCTTCCACTTGCCTTTCCAACTGTGCCATTTCTCAAATCTATTTAGTCTAAGCAAACGAGTTAGTCATTGGTCAGCACAAAACATGACTTGCTACCTTCTGTTTCATTGACTTCGACCTTTCTAGAATCTCTTTCTAGAATTCATCCCAGCTCTCCAAATTCTGATTGTCCAATTCCATCTATCCTCATGTCCAGCTCAAAACCCACACCTTTTCCACAAAGCCTTTCTTGACTTCCCTAGCCAGATGTGACATAACCTCCCTGTGAGCTCTCATACCATCTTATCTGTAAGGCCCCTTGAGCTTTGTACCCCATAACATAGCTCTCTACATTTGAGCTCCTGGAAGGGGACATCCTGTCTAACTTATCTTCTGTACCCGATTAGCACAGTACCTGGCAGAGAAAACTGAGCATTTCCACCATAAATGAAGAGAGAGTCTACTTAAAACACATAGTAAAGGAAATAGGGGGTGCTGAATGTATTTAACCTCCTCAAGGATACTAATAGCTGTTTTCAATGCTCAAGTCACACCGACATAGACTTGTGTAGGGGATTATTTTGTATTTGCTTGACCTAGTATTCCCTATATTTGCTGTTCCCATACATGTGCCCCATGGGAACATGCTCATTCATTCCATGCATTTCAATAATTTCTTACTTATAATCTAGTCCAAGATATTTTCTCTTTTCTCCCAATCAGAATATTACACAAAATATTCTAGATTACACAAAATATTGTTGATTCTAGAGGCAAGCCACAACAAGATTTGGAGTCTATCTTGACTGCAAGCCCTTGAGGAGCAGGAAATCTCACCTATCATGCCTTATACTGTGAAATAGATGTTCTATTGACAAGTGCTTTTGATATATATTTAGAACTTATCTGAACATTGAACTAGAGCTAGAATGCATCCCTGTGATTTTGGTATGAATGTGTTTGTTTACTTCTACCCATTAAAAAGGCAATATATTTTTCTCTAAAATGAGAAAAGAAAAGCAAAAGGATATACAGAGCAGTTTAATTTCTTATCCAATTTCACATAGCTAGTTTCTGGAATCATCTGGACTATTTAATACAAGTATATTTTGAAAACCAGTCTTGTATATTCATGTACTGCTTTTGGGCAAGAGTATCCTGAAGTCTTCAATCATCCATTCAGATGCTCAATGAGCACTTCTTGAGAGCTATGTGCTAAACAACCTGAAGCACACACACAAAATTTTCCTGTTCACTACTTATCAGGGTCACTTCCAAGCTCAAAGGAGATTTATTTATTTTTATAAGGCAACCTTTCAACCAGTCTCACCTCCATGCTCCTGGTTCACACTTTCTTTTGTGTCAGCCAGCCATTTAAAAATAAAAATAAAATTATTAAAATAAAAGTTGTTCTCTTCTAGAGGGTAAAATATTTCAGAGCCTAAAGTGCACACAAGAAGATTGCTTATAACTACCCATTTTAGTTACAGAGTCCAGCTTGGCAAATTACAGTGGACAAATCGGTGTTTTAATTCCGACCTATTTCATACTCAGGCTAGCCCAGCCATTTCCCTTATTTCCAATTCCTTGGGGATGCCAGAACCCTTCTTGCTAAATCCTAGGCATAACATCCTAAATTCAAGGCACAGCTTCACTCCTTGGCATTCACCCAAAGCCCCTAAGCTGGTGGCTTCTCCTTTCCTGGTTGCTGTCACTGGACCTCCTGATGGCCTGTCTTAGGACATAGACTGGGTATGTTTCCATCAATTTTTGCCCCCTTCTACTCTTGATTCAAGTCTCACTTCCTCCCTCTTTTCTGTTCACAGACAGATTCACTCATTCTCTTTCTCTTCCCAACCTGGACAATCATATTGTATCCTGGTCCCATTTCCTGCTGTCAGTCAATTCCAACTCTCAATCTTCTGTTGATAAGTAGAAGGCTGTTTTTTGTTTGTTTGTTTTTGTTTTTTTTCTAATTGGTGGCTCAAACCTTGTGTTTCTATACTAAAGGATAAAGAGGTGAACCTAAAATGCCTTCCATTAATGTACTTTTGGTGAGGAAAGTTAGCACAAAGTGGAAAAAAGTCACTAAGTTCAGTCTATTCATTACTCAGTACACATAAATAAAAAGCAGATGCTAGGGCAGTGTTTCTCAAAGTGCTGTTAAACAGACCACTTGCCCCAGGCTCATTTGTGAAAATGCAGTTTTGGGGGTGATATAAAAGGCTGCTAGATAAAATGCACATTCCTGGGCTCTACCCCAGACTGACAGCCAAAATCTCTGAGGATCTACTAAGAATCTGAGTTTTTTACAAATGTCCAGTTCTTCAATTAATGTACATTTAAGAGCCGTTACACACCTGTCTCTATTATCCTTTGAAAACAGTTATTCTTTATCCTGTATTTGTTGAGTGTCTAAGATCTAGGTTTCCTCTATCTTTGATACAGTATTGAATATGTGCTCTTGTAGGCACTGGAGATATAGCAGAGAATGAATAGACAAGTTTCTTACTCATGAATCTTACATTCTTCTGGGAGAAAGAGATTTGTGATCATCATTGCAAGAAAATAAAATGAAAATTAATGAAGAGTTCCAGCTACTTCATGAAGAATAAAGGTTCATACACACACACGGTGCCTTTATACATATATATTTTCAATATTCCCATAAAATAAGAAAACATAAAATGGAAAAAAAAATAACTAGAATATTTAGTTTTTGTTCTTTTAATTTCCAGGAATTACTTTGGGATATTATTTTAGATTCTTTTAAAAGTTTTCAGAACATTATTTTAAAGGCTTGTTCCTACTAAAACATATCTGTTCTTAGTAAGACAAAAATTTTAAATACTGAGCTGTGAGGGATGAATTCTTAGTGAAGAACATAAACATTAACCCACCCCATCAGAAAAGCAGTACCAAGAGAAATTGTGTCCGTTGGCAAACAGGCACCAGGGCATGTACCCTGAGTATATATAGGTTGGATGTGTAAAGGTAGTATTCACTACCAAGTTGCCTCCAAAATCTGTTGAAATTGTAGGGTCCACACTCAGCCTTTCACTACCACTATATAGAGAGAGTCACAAACAAATGCCTTTCTAGATTTAAATAGAAATTAAAAGGGTGAAGGGAAGGATGAAAAACATATGAGCATCTGTGAGCCAAGCTGCCACTTTCACTCCCCCTTTATGCTCTTGCACAAAGACATATTTCATTTGAGAGTGTGAATATATGTGTGACCAACAAGAAAGCTGAGGATTTTCAAATCAGCCAGCAATCCCTGGGCCATTTCAGCTGTGTTTCTATTTCACAGAGCCTCTTGGGGACAGCTGGGAGCAGGTGTGAAGTTCCAGTTTATTAACAAGTTAAGTCAGTGTTGCTGTGCATTTTGAGGGGCCTAATAGACTGGCCAATCTCCATGAATATAGAATAGCACTGCACTGGGAAGACACACAAAAAATGAAAATACTACCTACTGTTATTACTATTACAAACGGCACCTGTTGGGGATGTACTATATTCTGGGGACTGTGCTGACTCTGATGAATTATGACGTTCATTAAATTTTTTAGATAAATTAGTAAAGTTTTCTTCTGGGTAAAGAACATTGAGAAATTATAGTTGATGCTGAAAATCCAATGTATCAAAGAGATGCTCTAGGTTGTCTTCCCCACATATTGACTTTAATTTCTTGTTTGCTTTGCAAATGGAGCTTAAAATTTGGGGCATGTTGTCTGCTGAGTACAGTGTGACCCATGAGGTTTGATTAACCACAAAAAGATTTCAGAGGCTATAATCTCTGCCATGGCAGGTGGAATGTTAATATTATTTATTTTTACTTTACTTTTACTGGGCTTTGGGAGGGTACCAGAAGGAAGTATATAGAACATAAAGTAGTAGTGTTACACAGAATTTTAAGAAAATATTTAGTATCATTCCTTAATTTTCAACTTAAAATGAGGACCAAACATAGTCTGATTTTTTATGATCTCCTGTATTTCCTTTTGTATTCAGGCTTTTGCTTCAACCATCTGGCTATCAACACATGGTTTTCAAGCCAAATAAAGTTCACCTAATGTTCCTTTTCAGAATTTTTTGCCTACATATTCAGTTCATAGGAGTGGGAGACCAGTAAAGCTAAAGCAGTCACCAGCCTTTTTGTAATCCACAACCATCAGGGATCACATTCAGGCTCAGAACCACAAGTAATCCTAATTGTAGCCAGTGGGAATTGGTTTTAAAACTCGGAGGTGTTAAATATTAGATCCACAAAAATTGTGTGATGGCACTGGGCTATAATAAAGGATTACTTATGAAAAGAAAATACATGTGAATAATAATTTCTCATTATCTTGACTTATGTTTGCCTCACACTCACATGACTGAGTCAAAAATGAAGCTTTTCCATGCACAGTTGTTATTTGGGGGAAAATGCAGTCTGCTCACCACTGGATTTCTGAACATTTAGCCTGCTATTGAAAAATATATAAAGTCCTTTTATAAATTTCTCCACTTCTTTTATAAACCAGGAGAATGGTGCAAACATAAAAGCACCAAGGAGAGTCATAGGAGCCAGCCAGCTTCCACGAGGAGAGACTATGGAAACCAATCTGAGAAGACTTGGGGGAAGCATGTGAACTCTCTCGAAATACCCGAAAGCCTATCAAGGCTTGTTCTTTTGTTCCCAAGGAACAGTAATGATAAGTGTTCTATTTATTGTTGAGTACCCACCAGTATCCGGCACCATGCAAGTGCTTTTAATACGTTATCTCTAATTTTTATATCAACTATGAAGTAGATAAGTTTATCCCATTTAATAAGTGAATAAAGGGGGAAGGAGTGGTACACAGAGTGTACATAAAGTGCTTAAGCTGCTCACCCAAACATACATTCCAATCTAGGTCTCTCTCTACCTCAGTAAGTCACAATTTCACCTTTCCTGTTGCTCAGGAGATACCTTTGAGCCCTTTGACATCCTAAAGCTAATCCTTCAGCTGATTACATCTGCTCTACCTTCAAAATATATTCAGAATCTAGATAATTCCCACCACCTCCACTGTTGCTAGACTGTTCTAAACCCATCCATGTTGTTTATTACACAGGACATCACATCCATGTTACTAATTACGTAGCTTCCTCCTAATGCCCTCCCAGCTTCTGCCCACAGACCCTGGTGGTCTACGTTTAACACAGCAGCTAGGGTCATCCTTGAAAAACTAAGAGTTTTTCTCCTCTGTTCAAAAGTATCCAATAACACCCTAGCTTAATGTGAATAAAAGCCAAAGTTATTATTACAGTTGCTTGTATAAGACCCTACCCAATCTGGGTTCTGTTATTTCCCATCTGCTTGCTCCTCCTCAAATATCCTGGCTCGAGTCCTTGGCACTTTCTGCACCCTCTTGCTGGAATGCTCTTTCCTGAAACATCTTCATAGCTCACCTCACTTCCACCTCCTTCAGGACATTATTGAAGTGTTCCCATCCCACTGAGGCTTTCCTGACCACCCGATTTGAAGTTGCAACCTGCCTACCCAGCGTTTTTTTCATAGCACTTGTTACCATCTAACAGACCATACATTTTTTTTCAATCTTTGCTTTCCATCTGTCTTTTCTTCTCCTAGTACAATATAACTTCTATGAAAGCAGGGATTTTTTTTCTATTTGTTTACTTTCTGTCTGTCTAGCACCTAAAGCAGTGTCTTGTACCTACCTGGCATTCCGTAAATGTCTGTTGAATAAATTACTATGTCACAAGACCATGAGGCCCCACCGACCCAGTCTGGCTTGAAGAGATACATCACTAAGCTAGAACCCTTAATGTTATGGGAACACAGGATATCAAAGCTTAAAAGCACCTCAGGATCATCTAATTCTCCAAATAAGACCAATGGATAGTCACTAAAGGAAGATACAGAGACTTTTTTTTTTTACAATAACTTCAAAAATATAACAGAGCTATGTGAAGTCAAAATAGACTGCACAACCACACAAGGGAGTCAATGTGGGAGAAAGGGGAAGTGTTAAATTCCTAAACTTAAAAGACCTTCCTAAGCCTGGAATTCCATAATTCTCAGATTTACTCTACCTTGGGCTGACCTCACATCCCAAGCTCATAACATTTTCTCTGCTGGATTCTCTGAGCTATGCTCCCCAGATACAGGGTATAGCACCATCTGTTTATAAGAAACAGAGATTGGCTTCTCCAGGCATGAGCCTAAGTTCGGAGAATAAGTGAATAAATATCCCATTGTGTCCCAGGTCCTAGGGCACAAAGAAAGTCAGGGGCCAAAGGGAGTCTTTTGAGAGAGTTGTAAGCAAGGCATCAGGACAATGCAGTTGTCTTTTATGACAGGTATAACTGGTTTCCTTGTCTCTGCAGGAATGTGAGCAGAACTTTCTAGGAGACACTTAAAGGGCACATACAATCCCTAGAAGTTTCTGGAAGATGCTATGACTGATAATTCTTCCCCATATCTAGTACCTCATAAATGATCTCAAGTTTTCTATACATATACAATCAGAAAAGTGCTGCTTTCATTTACAATATGTTATCTCTTACCCAAGTTTAGAAAACATTGAAACTTTTTTTAATTAAGGAATAAGAATTCAGTAAGATCACAACCTTTGCCCAAGAAACCCTATAGAGCTTCAACTCCCATTTAAACTTTCTCATTTTTAACAGTCATGGCTCTCTAAATTCAAGGGCTTTTGCCAATGCAGAGAATATTAAGTACAATTGCCCTCTGGTACTGAACTGAAGCAGAATTACAATTCTTAAAATTATATTTCATCCCACACTGCAGAAGTTCCCTTTTGAAGCCAACATAACTCACATATCAAAACCTCCAGTGAAAGACTTTATAGGCTGTGAGATACAACTAACTGATTTCAGAAGCCTTACTAGAGATTGCATTTTTATTTTTATAGGCCTGAAAAAAAAACTGTTCTTAAAACAACTGCATGGTTCTTCAAGTTACTAATTTAATTACACTGTTTATTGCACCCAAAGGATCCACAAAGGTGCGAATGTTTCGTATTTTCTTTTTCTCTTGTCTTTAAACCAAAGATAAATTATTTCAAAGGCAAATTTGAGTCCTGGATGAAAGATAAAGTATAAACGGAGGACTGAATCTTACAAGGAACTCTATGAATAACTGATTATTAAAAAATTATTCAATATTATAAGCTTCTTGTCATAAATAAATAAGCATTAAAATATGAATAAAATAAACACTCAAAGGACCTATATAACAGATAAGCTGAGATTTGGAAGCATTTTGGATTCTCTGCTATCTTATTATTTGAAAGTGAAAGTGGTGAAGGTTAAATTGAAGACCCTACCTACAATGGCAAAAACATTCTTCCATCTTTGTTTATAGACTTAATTGCTTTGAAGAGTCATGATGTGTAAATAAGACAATTGGTAGGAAATAGATACCATATTTAATTACTGAAGAGAGCTATTTCCTTATCATAACTAGTAAGTATTTACTATTTCTGTATTTAAAAGCGATGTTATCTATACTGTTTTACTTTTGCAATAAAGAAAATGCTATTAAATGCTATTTTCTCTCAGCTTTCTATACTGACAAATCTTACATGTTCAGAAAGTGCATCCTAAAAAATTCAAGATGTTACTTTTGTACGTATTTCTAGAAAGAAGTATCTCATTTAAGAACAAGAGAATGGACATGAGAATACTAGCAGAGATAAACGATGTCCGCGTGACTTGAGTTTAAGGTCAATACAGCAGGCAGAGTCTGGAAGAAAAGGTCTTAGGAAAGGTGCATGTTGCCCAAGCTGAAGGCATTTGCTGATGAAATCTTAGCCAGAGCTCTGTGTGGCTTTCCAAGGAGTAGTATCTGGCTCTCCAGCAAAGAGGATAGGGAGGAGTGAGGACTCTATTCTTCGTATCTACAAAGCCACCATGGAAACAGTCTTCAGATAATCAGAGCACAGAAATCAAGGACATTTTTTGTTTCTTTGGCTGAGACTTAAAGTGAGTCTTTAGATTCACCTAAGACAGATGAATCTAAAACACCTGCCAGAAGTTCAACTATTTGGACCTGCGTGGTTAAAACTTATGACTGTAACTATCACCCGTGGCCTTATCAAAATAATTTGGCACTTACTTTTACTTCAACCTGAGGTAAAAGGAAATGGTTTCTAACTCTGTAGTGCTGGGTTTTTGCTTTGTTTCATTTTGTTTTCAAATAAACTCCAGGAGAGAGAATAAATGCTGAAGACTTCCATATAAATCATTTCCCTTATGTTTGTATTTAACTGCCTGGCTACATTCATCTAATGAGTTTAGTCTGTTTTCTCTTTGCACGTTCAGCATGGTTATAAATGCAATAAAGAACAGCATGTCTTCTACCATCACTAATCCCAAAATAGGCTTCAAGTGAAACACATTACAAAGATTATATCCCCCCCCTTAAAGCTGTCTTATTATCTATATATGTGCAATATATATAACATATATATTTGCAATATATATAACATATATATTTGCAATATATATAACATATATATTTGTAATATATATTGTATATTTATTTATTTGTAATATATATTATCCACAAATATGTGTACATATATAAATGTGTATACGGATATACACATTTTATTTCTATTAATCAAAGCTAGTGGCCATCTTTCCCCAATCTGGATTGACTTTATTAAGCCATCTTGGAATGGAATGACAAAGCAAATGGGCTATGTCTTCTCCCTTGTCAGTACGTCACTTGTTGGGTATGTCTTCCTTGAATGCTTTGCAAAGAAATGGCTAATGAGAAAATCTGAGGCCTTGAGTTTTCTTTGAAGTGCAGTCACCTGTTTCCTGTCATAATTAGTGTCTTTTTGATCTTCAGCTCATTGCTTCTTGACAGCTTACTCCTGTCTTGCGAATACATTTTCAAATAATGGTGGTAGGCTACTGAACCACTTTTAATCTGTGAAAATCAACATGTCCTTAATGATACTCCTATAGAGAAAGCTGGAATATCTTATTTGTCAACATTTGGGACATTGGTTAAATGACTTACCTTTAATACTGGTAACTTACAGGAAATATTGAGCTTTCCAGTAGAAAATACATCTTAAAGATGACCAAGTTGCCTCAGTTGTGAGCAACAACTCTAATATTACAAAGAATGCCAGCTAATATATGTAGAAGGAATGACAGAAATAGTAAGTTATCACTTTGTAAACTTTAATAAAAGTATTGACTTAGGCAGGAAGTATCATATGGTATTAAAACCATGGGTAAAAAAGTATGGATGGACCAGACATTGTGTAGTGCCAAGATAACACCACATAGACTACTTCCTGGCAGCAAGGGGAAAATGCAACATTATAGTGAACAATCAAGAAGTCATTAACATATGCAGTCATAGTGATATGAATGGTGGGAAACCCAGATATTATATGTTCCCTGACATAATGCAATTTGGAGTACCTAAGATCAGCTAGTATGTACTCTTACCAAAATACTGACCATAAACTAATCAAGCTTTTTCAGAAGGATGCAAGACATATCCAGAAAAACGAAATATTTTTCAGGACAAATGATCCTCTCTTTTCAGGAAGTCGGGACTATTCAAAACTAAAAAAAGATTTAAATGATACAACAAAAAAAAATGCAACTTATTGTCTTAATTAGATTCTGCTATAAAAAAACAGCTGAAAGAAACGTTTTAAGGAAAATTTTAAGAAATTTGAATATGGAATAAGTATTAGATGATATTCAGTGATTACTGCCAATTTTGTTAGGTATAATAATTCTATTTTGGTTATAAGAAAATGTTACTTTTTTACAGATACATAGTAAGGCATTTATGAATATAATACCATAATTTCTATACCTTTTCCTTAAAATACCTAAGTATAGTAAAAAATCAGTTGAAAAGAAGTAAAGCAAAAATGAAATTCTTTCTTTCTTCAGAATAAGCAAATGCAAGCAGCAGATGACATCCTCAGATGACATAGTTCTGGCTGATGACTTCCTAATAAAATTTCTAAATGTCCTCTGCACTATTAATATTGCCTTAAAAGAGTGATAAATTCTTTTCATAAATAGGACATGTAGTCTCTCTTCTTTATTCACTGTTTTTCAGAAATAAGTCAGGAGAACTCTCAGTTAAGCATTGTTCTCATTCTCTTCCTTTCTCTATTCTAAGACAGTGGTACTCAAAGTGTGGTCCTTGGAGAAGCAGCATCAGCATTGCCTAAGAATGTACTAAAAAGGCACATACTGGGTCTGCTCCAGGCCCAGCAAATCAGAAGCTCTGGGGGTGGAGCCCAGCCAGCTCTGTGCATTCCACCTTCCAGGTGATGCTGATGCACACTGAGGTTTGACTGGTCATCATTCCAGAGAGCTCCCATTTCTCCCGGGGTAATCCATTTCATCACTGCTAAGTTGCCTGCAAACTAGAGATAAAATATAGTAAGATTCCAAATAGTAGAATTTATACATAATTTTTATTCTTTTCTATCAACGTCTTTAGCCAAAAAATGAGAGAGTGAGAAAACAATATTTGTTACATTTGATATTGCATTATGTTTACAAAACAATATTTTAGACATTATTGAAAACAATGAACTTGTTCCATGTAGTCACTGTTATACTTTCCAGACACCAGGAGAACCTTTTACTCTCTACTGCAAGGTGAAATACCCCCATTTTATGAGCTAGAATTTGTGATGCAATTTGAATGATGCCTGTCTTCAAACATTTCACAGATTACCCACTCACAGTGTTCTAATTTTCTAGTGGTTTGCCTTGTCTCCCCAAGAAACAGTATCTTTTGAAGACTGGTGACCATGTCTAAATGCTGCAAAACCTACTGCATCCCATATGACTCTGAGCACTCAGTAAATATGAGATTCTGCAATGCTGATGCTTTCCTAACATTAGTGGAAAGTCAGAATCCTGAGAGATTTCATAATACCATCATTTTCTTTTTTTTTTAAATTTAACTTTACATTCTGGGATACGTGTACAGAATGAGCAGGCTTGTTACATAGGTATGCATGCGCCATGGTAGTTTGCTGCACCAATCAACCCATCATCTAGGTTTTAAGCCCCGCATCCATTAGGTATTTCTCCTAATGTTCTCCCACTCCTTGGCCCCCAACCCCCTATGGGCCCCAGTGTGTGTTGTTCCCCTCCCTGTGTCCATGTGTTCTCATTGTTCAACTCCCACTTATCAGTGATAACATGTGGTGTTTGGTTTTCTGTTCCTGTGTTAGTTTGCTGAGAATGATAGCTTCCAGCTCCATCCATGTCCATACAAAGGACATGATCTCATTCCTTTTAATGGCTGCATAGTATTTCATGGTGAATATGTGCTACATTTTCTTTATCCAGTCTGTCATTGGTGGGCATTTGGGTTGGTTCCACGTCTTTGCTATTGCTGCAATAAACATACGTGTGCATGTGTCTTTATAGCAGAATGACTTATAATCCTTTGGGTATATACTTAGTAATGGGATCACTGGGTCGAATAATATTTCTGGTTCTAGATCCTTGAGGAATCACCAAACTGTCTTCCACAATGGTTGAATTAATTTACATTCCCACCAAGAATGTAAAAGCGTTCCTATTTCTCCACAGCCTCACCAGCATCTATTGTTTCTTGACTTTTTAATAATCGCCATTCTGACTAGCATGAGGTGATATCTCACCGTGGTTTTGATTTGCATTTCTCTAATGACAAGTGATGATGAACTTTTCTTCACATGTTTCTTGGCCGCATAAATGTCTTCTTTTGAGAAATGTCTGTTCATTTCCTTTCCCCACTTTCTGATGGTTTTTTTGTCTTGTGAAATTGTTTAAGTTCCTTGTAGGTTCTGGATATTAGACCTTTGTCAGATGGATAGATTGCAAAAATTTTCTCCCATTCTGTAGGTTCCCTGTTCACTGTGTTGTCAGTTTCTTTCGCTGTGCAGAAGCTCTTTAGTTTAATTAATCCCATTTGCCAATTTTGGCTTTTGTTGCATTGCTTTTGGTGTTTTAGTCATGAAGTCTTTGCCCATGTCTATGTCCTGAGTGGTATTGCCTAGGTTTTCTTCTACGTTTTTTATGGTTTTGGGTTTTACATTTAAGTCTTTAATCCAACTTGAGTTAATTTTTGTATAAGGTGTAAGGAAGGAGTCTAGTTTCTGTTTTCTGCATATGGCTAGCCAGTTTTTCCAGCACCATTTATTAAATAGGGAATCCTTTCCCCATTGCTTGTTTTTGTCAGGATTTGCAAAGATGAGATAGTTGTAGAAGTGTGGTATTATTTATATTGTCTTGGCTATATGGGCTCTTTTTTGGTTCCATATGAAATTTAAAGTAGTTTTTTTCTAATTCTGCAAAGAAAGTCAATGGTAGCTTAATGGGAATATCATTGAATCTATAAATTACTTTTGGCAGTATGGCCATTTTCACGATATTGATTCTTCCTATCCATGAACATGTAATCTCAACACTTTGGGGGGCTGAGGCAGGAGGATCACTTTGAGGCCAGGAGTTCAAGACCAGCCTGGGCAACATAGCAAAACCCCATATCAACAAAAAATAATAATAATAAAATGCACTTCAGTGTATAGGTTTAGTTAGGCTGCTAATAGAATATGTCCCCCAGAAGAAACCATCTACATCATGGAGGTGTGTGTGTTTGTGTGTATTAGGGGTGGTAACAGGATATATGGATTGTGGATTAAAAACATTGGGCTTGAATTATAGCTCCATTAATCAGGCAATTTATGTTACATTTTTAAATATATTAATAAAATTAACATTATTGGGTTACTATGAAGATTAAAGGTGGTATTATTTGTAAAAACCTTGATACAATAATTGCACATAGAACAAAAACAAAATAATCAACATAATAGCACTCACATTGCACTGACTATATGTAATGCAATGCTCTATGAGCTTTGTATACATTAACATATCAAATACTCACAACAAACCTATGAGGTGAGTACCATTATTATCTTTGTTTGACAGAAGATGAAACAGAGGCTCAGAGAGGTCAATAATCTGTTTATTATTGTCATTATTATGTGGGAAAAGGTATATGCTAACATGGAAGCTGATTTCATCAACTATGTAACTTCATATATTTATATATATATTATTTAATTTATAGGTGTTAAATAATTGGATCTTGGACCAAATTGCCTATAAACAACCTCACCTGTTTTTCTTTCTGATGGCCTCATAAACTACTAGTGCAAGGTGCTGGAAAAAAATGTAGATTGAAGCAGTAAAGTGCAAGACAAACAAAATGAAAAACCTAACCAAAGTTTAAATATTCTCTGAAGATACATAAATAACTGTAGTTTCTTATGTGTCTTAAAAGCAAACTAAGTAGGTCTTATCACACATATGAAACTTTCTTATTTTTAAGTTATAGTATTAAGTATTGTAGCTATTGCCACCCAAAATACTTTTGTTAAAATGGTGTCAGAGAGCAGGTTTGATAGATTTCAAAGATTAAAATATAGCACTTGGGACATACTTATACTAAAAAACATTCATTGTACATGTGAAATTCAAATTGAACCGGGCATTCTGTATTTTATCCTAGAGTCAGAATACATGTAATTTAAACTTTAAAGATTGGTATATAGAGTGTTTATGAACCCTACCAATTATTAGAAGCTTGAGAAAAAAAGGCCCAGAAGGCTGTCTTTAAAATAGCTCTATATCTTGGTCTTTTAGTGAAGGATATCCTCTCCGTATTTCTAAAGTACAAATCAAAAATTATGAACAAAATTAGTATGATAAAGTGCTGCACTTATTTATGCTTCTTTAAAAGAGAGCTCAACACACTAGATTAAAAGATAGGTTTTGAAACTCCTTTCCATAAATTTGTCTCAATCAGAGTAGATCTTTCTGGACATTAAATTAAATGCCGTCAATTCCATGAAAGCCAACTTATCATCCTGAGACAGTCAACATAAAACTTTACCTATATAGAAATATCACTGAAAGCAGTATTGTAGATCTTGTGGCAATATAGATCACTGAGGAAGAAACAAATGCATCATTGGAGGAAAAAGGGCAGGAGAGAAAGGACAGCAGCAGGGAAATATCTTGATTTTGTCAATAAAAATAACTGCCTTGAATGTCATGTTTTCCATTGAAGCTGAAATTAGAACTAGGCTGGATGTCAACTGTGTGTTGCAAACACAATTTTCTGAGTTTGTGACACAGAGCAGGTTGTGTAGCTCTATTTTTCACTAGTGATCTATCATTTAGCTAGCGCAACTCCAAGCCAAAATTTTCATTATTGTGTGCCAGCCCTCCCAGTGGAGACACCACCTTGTTTAAAACACAAAAGAGCCACATTTGGGCTGTGTGTCAGGCAGCTGTTCCATGAAGAGAGGGTCTCATGCTGATAACCAACACAAAGCCTTTGTCGAGCCTTTCAGGTGCTCATGTTCTGGCAGAAAGAAAATTCTTATTTTTAATGTGTGCAATAATGGGCTTAATGTTCATCTGGCAAAGCCCCACAAAGTTTTACACATTGACCATAAAAGGCAAGAACCATGTCTTCACAATTCAATTACTTTTGCATTCTCACCATTATTAGTGGCATTCATATAATATATAGGATATTCTGCAGTTGATTCCAGGCTATTTGCCTTTTAGAATCAGTGGAAAATGTCTGACAGCAAAACAAAACATGAATCATGATAACCACTTTGTGCAACGATTGGTATTGTAATATCAGTAGCCAAACATATATGATACTATACTAGGAAAATTTTCATTTATTCACTTTTATGCAAGTATTCACATGAAAAAAATCAAGCTGTCTTCCATAAAGGCAAATGTAATGAAAGAAGCATTTGAAAGTCAGGGTCTTTCTTATCTTCCCTCAATTAACAACTCGTGATATTACAGACTTAAACACTTCTTTACAGAATGTTAGTCTAGTCTATTTTCCTCTATCTTTTTTTGTCAACTTGCATATGGGAGATATTTTACTCCATTACAACTATCACATTTTTAAAAATTGCACGTGGGTGTATTTTGTACTAAAGATATTATGTTGTTGGGAGTGAGTGTATTTACTTATAATGACAGTGTTGTTATAATTTCACTGTCTGAACAAAATCTATATATAAATCTTAAGGTGTGCCAAATCAACAAAAAGGAAAGTCCATTTGTCTACCAACTAGAGAAAGCAGGTAACAAAATAAGTTAAAACAGTATTTTCCCAGCATAGGTTCCCTTCACACATCTGGTACTCTCCGTATGATCCCTAACCAGAGATTTTGTCCATTTTTAATTTATATTATTTTTATTTGACAAATCATAATTGTATTACACTTAGGGGTATGATGTGATGTTTTACTAAATGTATACAACGGTTTAATACTTGTACACAATTCAGTCAAGCTAATTAACATATTCATCACCTCACTTGACATTTTTTGTGGTAATATATTTGAAACTTACTTAATTATTTTAAAATATACAACACATTATTATTGACCATAGTCACCCTGTTGTGCAAGAAACATTGCCAATTTCTGCCCCAATATTTCTATCAGGTGAAAAGAAATATTCTGCATGGTTCAGAAACATCTAATAAGACAAAGTGCACAGGAGTGCTGACAGAAGTTCAGAGAATGACCAACTTGCTCCATTCATGTCCTGCAATGAGAACTGGTTAATTTGTCTGGTAAGGAGGGAAACTCGGGATAGAATACTACAGCGGAGAAACGCTCAGAAAAGGCCTTTTTTCTGAGTATGGAAAATAATTTAAGCTGCACATTACTTGGATTCATACAAAATTATCATTAGATATAATTATTACTATAAAAACCAGTGCTGACTTTCAGTTAATTATTTTACCTCTCTGGACTACCAAATCTTTACTAAAATATATTTTATGCAAAAATCTACAAGGTTAAAGAGAATGGGAGAAGACTGGGTAGGAACGAAATTTTGAAAGCTGGAAAGCAGAAAGAAGAGTTGAATTTGAGTTTGCATGCCTGAGAAAACTGGACCTAAGCAGCAGAGAGAAGGCACAGAAGCAAGCTATTTCCTTGCACTGCATGGTCCTAAAGCAGTTGAGGAATAGGCTGCACTAGTTATCTCTGAATGAGAGGCAAAAGGTTGCAGGGGGTAGGTGGAAAGAGAAGACCGAAAACTGGAGGAATGATTGAAATCTATGTAAGAAGTTAGACTCCAGATCCCCTCCACTGCCCCATTCATCCATTCTAGCAGAACACTAAAGATTTATCCTTAGGAGGGATTGAGCTGCAGAGTCTGGACTCAGAAAACCAGGAAAGGCTGAGGGATGCGAGGAATGTAATGAAAATGCAAATCAAACTTCTGGATAACATGAAAACTGAAAAGACAGTGGGAGGATGCTTTTAAAAATCTGAGTGGCAATGCTTTCTAACCTGGAATTCTACCCAACCAAACTGTCATTGCAGGCTTGATCTCAGGAAATTTACCTCCCACACATGAGTTCTCAGGAAGCTAATAAAAAAGGTAACCTACAAAAAGAAGAAGGAGGGGTCCAGAAAACTAGAAACTCAATACCTGTTAGAAGTAAAAAATTCTAAGGATGACGGGAAAAGGAATTTTAGGAGAACAGCTATGCAGGAGACCTAACAGCAATCAGCTCAGACTGGAGCAAAAGGACACACATCTCCAAAGAGGTGACTCTGCCAAGATGAATTTAACGTTTGAATGGACTGAATGGAGATTTATCCTTCCATGGGGTAGAAACATAGAGAACTAAGCAAATAAGAAGGAGAGAGAGATTAGTAAGACTTAGAAAACAATCCTTCTTATTAGGAAAAAATCTAATTATAGAGTATAATACCATTAGTGTATTATATTTATATAATCATGGAAATATAATCCTTGAATATTTAATGTAACCAAAAATTATGAGGAAAGTTATATGTCAGGGAGATAATGGATAAGATTTCTCAATCCTCATTTTCCAAAGTAAAATAAAAATCAATACATATCTTAAATGAAGAAAGCAATATGGGAATATTATTTAGAAATATGAACATTAAAAACAAAATAAACAACTATAATAATTGAAAATGGCTGCCAAAGGGAAGCAAGAATGGTGCGGTGCAGGAGAAAGATAGGCAGGGGAATATTTTTCATAACAAGCTATGTAGAACTATTCACCTTTAAACTATGCATATATAAAACTATGATAAAGGTAAACATACAATTTTTAAAAGAACAATTAACTACTTAACAGAGCTTATTTAATTACCAATAGCCCACATTCACTGCTTACTAGGAGTCCTTCTAGAAATCCTAGTACTCTGCTCACAGTTACAGCCTTGGTGAGGTTTTCATTTTTATTTTTTATTTATTTTTTTATGATTCAGGAGGTATATGTGCAGGTTTGTTACATAGGTATATTGTGTGATGCTAGAGTTTAGGCTTCTAATGATCGAGTAGCCCAAGTAACAAACATAGTACTTGATAGGTAGTTTTTAGACCCTTGGCCCCTTCTCTCCCTGTCCCCCTTTGAAATCCTCAATGTCTATTGCTTCCATCTTTGTGTCCATGTGTACTCAATGTTTAGTTCCCACTTAGAAGTAAGAACATTCTGTATTTGGTTTTCTGTTTCTGTGTTAATTCACTTAGGATAATGGCCTCCAGCTGCATCCATGCTGCTGCAAAGGACAGGATTTTGTTATTTCTACAACTGCATAGTATTCCGTGGTATATATGTACCACGCTGTCTTTATCCAATCCACCATTGATGGGCACCTGGGTTGATTCCAAGTTGTTGCTATGGTGAGTAGTGCTGAGATAAACATGAGTGCAGGTGTCTTTATGGTAGAATGATTTATTTTCCCTCAGGAATGTACCCAGTAATGAGATTGCTGGGTTGAATGGTAATTCTATTTTTAGTTTTTTGAGAAATCCTTCACGAGACTTGAAATTATGAATATTTTATTTAACAAGAGCCAGGCATGGTAGTGTGCACCTATAGTTCAGCTACTCAGGAGGATAAGGTGGGGGTGTCCCTTGAACCCAGGAGTTTGAGTCAGCCTGGGCAATATAGAAAGACCCTATCTTTAAAAATATTAAAAGAGAGAGATGGAGAGAGGATAACAGTTCTCACCTACAAGAGAGGGCAAAAACCTGAGGGTAGGGATGTAACACTCATTTAATGAACAAAATTTCCTATTTCTCAATATATGTACATTGCTTGAGTATCTGCCAGATGGGATTGTGACTTTTATGAGGAATAGAGCTGTGTCTATGTCATTTCTTACTTTATCTTCAGCACCAAATACAGCATGGCACAAAAACATCATCACAAATTAAATTAATTAATTGACACATATTGGTTTCATACAGAATAGGGGATATCAAATAAAACAGTCATTTCACTAGATAAAGAGTCTTAAAGTTATTACAGCTACATTAAGTGATACAGCTCACTATTTGGCGTCACCAAATACATGTGGATGTAATTATTACAGTCTAAGAAGCCCTGCTTAGGAATATATTAGTCAGACAAATCCCACATGATCTCACTCATATGTGGAAACTAAAAGGTCAATCTTGTGGGGCAGTGGCTCTCATTTGTAATCTCAGCTATGTTCCTGAGGCCAGGAGTTCAAGACCAGCCTTGGTAACATAGCAAGACCCCTGGCTTTTGCTAGAGCAGCTGTGCTTTGTTGGGGACCCTTTTAGCCCCTGATCAGTTTGGGCTCGCCAAGGCCCACAGGCCAGACTGACTGAGATGCTGGAACAGCAAAGGTCAATAATATTTTATTAAGTATATGCTCTTTTTTAACCTTCCAATTTATAAGAACATTTTAAATTTAAAAATTAATTATTTTAATGGGCAAGTGATTGTATGTATTCATGTGGAACTGTTAAAAGAAAAACAGAAAACAACAAAAACAAAAAACCCACAAAAACCCCATCCAAAGGTCAGCAACCTCAAAGATTGAAGGCAGATAAGCCCACAAAGATGAGAAAAAAAATCAACAGAAAAACACTGAAAACTCAAAAAGCCAGAGTTTCCCTCTTCCACCAAATGACTGCAACACTCCAGCAAGGGCTCAAGCCTGGGCTGAGGCTGAGATGGCTGAAATGAAAGAAGTAAGCTTCAGAATATGGATAAAAACAAATTTCACTGAGCTAAAGGAACATGTTGTAACCCAGTGCAAAGGAGCTAAGAATCATGATAAAATAAGTCAGGAGCTGACAGACAAAATAGTCATTTTAGAGAGGAACAAGGCCAAACTGATAGAGCTGAAAAAGACAATACAAGAACTTCACAATGCAATCACAAGTACTAATAGCAGACTAGACAGAGTGGAGGAAAGAATCTCAGACCTGGAAGACTATTTTTCTGAAATAAGACAGGCAGGCAAGAATAGAGAAAAAAGAATGAAAAAGAATGAATAAGACCTCTGACAAATATGGGATTATGTATAAAGACACCAAATTTATGACTGATTGGGGTACCTGAAAGAGACAGGAGAATGAAACCAATTGGGAAAACATACTTCAGGATATCATCCAGGAGAGCTTCCCCAATCTAGCAAGACAGGCCAACATTCAAACTCAGGAAATCCAGAAAACCCCAGTAAGATACTCCATGAGAAAATTATCCCCAGGACACATAATCATCAGATTCTCCAAGGTCAAAATGAAAGAAAAAAATGTTAAGGTCAGCCAGAGAGAAAGGCCATCGTACTAACATCAGACCTCTCTGCAGAAACCCTATAAGCCAGAAGAGATAGAGAGCCAATATTCAACATTCTTAAAGAAAAGAATTTCCAACCCAGTTTCATATCCAGCCAAACTAGGCTTTATAAGTGAAGGAAAAATAAGATTCCTTTCAGACAAGCAAATGCTGAGGGAATTCATCACGACCACGCCCGCCTTGCAAAAGCACTTGAAGAAAGCACTAAATATGGAAAGGAAAAACTGTTACCAGCCACTGCAAAAACACACTAAAGAGCAAAGACTAATGACACTATGAAGGAAATAAATCAACAAGCCTGCAAAATAACCAGCTAGCATCATGATGACAGGATCAAATTATCACATGACAATACTAACTTTTAATGTAAATGGGCTAAATGCCCCCAATTAAATGGCAAGCTGGATAAAGAACTAACACTCATTGATATGCTGTCTTCAAGAGACCAATTTCATGTGCAAAGGCATACATAGACTCAAAATAAAGGGATGGAGGAAAATTTACCAAGCAAATTGAAAACAGAAAAAAGCAGGGGTTCTGATCCTACTTTCTGACAAAACAAGACTTTAAACCAACAAAGATCAAAAAAGACAAAGAAGGGCATTACATAATGGTAAAGGGTTCGATTCAACAAGAAAAGCTAACTATCCTAAATATATATGCACTCAATACAAGAGCACTCAGATTTACAAAGCAAATTCTTAGAGATCTTCAAAGAGACTTAGACACCCACACAAGATAGTGAGAAATTTTAACACCACACTGACAATATTAGACAGTTCATCAAGAAAGAAAATTAACAAAGATATTCAGGACCCAAATTCAGGTCTGCATCAAGTGGACCTGATAGATATCTACAGAACTCTCTACCCAAAAACAACAGAATGTACATTCTTCTAATCACCACATGGCACCTACACTAAAATTGATAACATAATGGGAAGTAAAACACTCCTCAGCAAATGCAAAAGAACTGAAGTAACAAACAGCCTCTCAGACCACAGCACAATCAAATTAGAACTTAAGATTAAGAAATTCACTCAAAAATATACAACTGCATGGAAACTGAATAAAAAGAAATTCACAAGGGAAAAAAGCAAACAACCCCATTAAAAAGTTGGCAAAAGACATGAACAGACACTTCTCAAAAGAAGACATACACAGAGCCAAAAGACATATGAAAGAAAAGCTCAGCATCACTGATCATTAGAGAAATGCAAATTAAAACTACAATGAGATACCATCTAACAACAGTCAGAATGGCTATGAATAAAAATTCAAAAAATAACAGATGTTGGCGATGTTGTGGAGAAAAACAAACACTTATACACTGTTGGTGGGTTGTAAATTAGTTCAACCCTTGTGGAAGACAGTTTGGTGATTCCTTAAAGACCTAAAAACAGAAATACCATTCGGCCCAGCAATCCCATTACTGGATATATACCCAAAGGAATATAAATTCTTATATTATAAAGATACATGCATGTTTATGTTCATTGCAGCACTGTTTACTATAGAAAAGACATGGAATCAACCTAAATGCCCATCGATGTTAGACTGGGTACAGAAAATATGGTACATATACACATTGGTATACTATGCAACCATAAAAAGGAACAAGATAATGTCCTTTGCAGGGACACGGATAGAGCTGGAGGCCATTATCCTTAGCAAACTAATGCAGGAAAAGAAAACCAAATACCATGTGTTCTCACTGATAAATGGGAGAAGAAAGATGAGAACACATGGGCAAATGATGGGAGAACAATACATCCTGGGGCCTGTCAGAGTGTGGGGGGTGCGAGGAGGGAGAGCATTAAGAAGAATAGCTAATGGATGCTGGGCTTAATTTCTGGGTGATGGGATGATCTGTGCAGCAAACCACCATGGTGCATGTTTACCTATGTAACAAATCTCTACATCCTTCACATGTATCCCTGAACTTAAAATAAAAGCTGGAAATGAAAAAAAACTATTTTAAAATGAGCAAAAGACCTGAATAGATATTTCTGAAAAGAAGACACAAAAATATGTTAGGAAACCAAACAATGCAAAAGTCAGAAAAGAAATTAATTTTAGAAAAGGTAAAAGACTCGAATAGACATTTATCAAAAGAAGACATCCTAATGGCCAGAAGGTATATGAAAAACTGCTCAACACCACTAATTATCAGAGAAACGAAAATGAAAACCATAAAAGGATATCACCTCAAACCTGTTAGAAGAGTTATTATCAAAAAGACCAAACATGTTAAGTATTGTTGAGGATGTGGAGAAGAGGTAATGCTTTTACTTTGTTGGTGGTAAGGTAAATTTGTATAGCCATTATGAAAAGTGGTTTGGAAGTTTCTCAAAAACTTAAAACTAGAACTGCCATATGATCCAGCAATTCCACTTCTGGGTATATGCCCAAAAGAAACAAAATCAGTATCTTGAAGAGACATCTGCACTCCCATGTTTATTGCAGCATTGTTAACAATAACCAAGATATAGGTTTATCCTAAATGTCTATCAACAAATCAATGGATTTAAAAAATGTGGTATATGAATGCAATGACATATCATTCAGCCTTAAAAAACGGAATAATCCTGTCATTTATTCAAACATGGATTAATTTGGATAACATTATGCTAGGTGAAATAAGCCAGACACAAAAGAGAAATGCTGCATAATCTCTCTTATGTATGGAATCTAAAAACCTAGAACTCATGACACAGAGTAGCATGGTAGCTGAGTATATTTAACAATACTGTATTGATGGTGAATACAGTTAATAATATTATATTGTATACTTGAAATTTTCTGAGTCAATCTTAAAGGTTCTCACCACACACACATACACAAATGGTAATTACGTGAAGTCATAGACGTGTAAATTAGCTTGAATGTGGCAATCATTTCACAATGTATGTATATCAAAATATTATGTGATATACATTAAGTACATATAATTTTTGTCAATTATATGTCAATAAAGCTAGAAAAAAATCTAACCAAAAAGGATATCTTGTTAATCTCAAGTAAGTTAATATTTTACAGATTACTCATTTTATTGATACATAATAATTCTACATATTTGTGGGGATCATGTGATATTTTGCTACATGCATACACTGATGAAATAAGGGTAACTGAAATAGCCATCACCTCAAACAATTATTATTTGTTTGTACTGGGATTATTCCAGAGCTTCTTTTCCAACTATTTTGAAATATACAACTGTAGTCACCCTACTATGCGATCAAACATTAGAACTTACTCTTTCTATCTAACTGTATGTTTGTACCCATTAACCAACTTCTCTTCATACCCCCCCAACCTACCCACACACTCTTGCCAGCCTCTGGTAGCCAGCATTTTACCCTCCACCTCCATGAAATTACCTACTTTAGCTTCCACATAGGTGTGAGAATGTGCAATATTAGTCTCTCTGTGCCTGGCTTATTTCACTTAACATAATGACCTCTAGTTCCTTCCATGTCACTGCAAATGACAGGACAGTAAAAGTCAATTATGAGATATTTGCTGGAAGTATGACAAGAGTATTCTACTTTATGGTCAGTTTTATGTAATCAACAAGTCTTAAATTCGATATAGTAATGTTGTTTCTCTCATCAGTTGTTTAGACCTCCTTTGTATAAGTTTAAGGAAATACATTTTTAAATGTTTTGTGATAGAAACAAAAAGTTTTTCAGTATTTGTGTCTCAGTCAAAATCATGCTAATTCAGTATATACGCTTGCATCTGTTCTATTTGACAATGAAGGTATATTTCAGAGGTTATCCGTACAAAAAGAAAAAGAAAAAAAAAAACCCGAATAACTTTTTTCTGAGGGAGGATCCAGAATTGCATGCCTCTATTTAGGGAAGCAATCGAAACAATTATTTCTTTAACCTGAGGACTAACGTCCACTGGCTGTGGCATTTTTAGCTCCTTTCCTTCAAACCTAACCAAAAATATTAATGACATTTAAATATAAGAATGCATACAATGACACTATATTAACAGCCTTGATGTTGATTGTGCTTTTTTTAAAGTGAACTTTTAATTGAAGTAAAACACACGTTTTAAGATGCACAAATTCTAAATGTATAGACGAAATTTTTACAAAAGAAACACATCCTGCACCTAAATCAAGAGAGATAATGTTACTAGCACACCAGTAGCCGCCACATAACTTCTTCCAGTCACCCCCGCTACCCTCTTTCTGGGAAAGAATCATTCTGAATTCTAATGTCAGAGGTTAGTTGAGCCTGTTTACGAAGTTTTATCTTTATATAAATGGAATAACAAGATGTACTTTTGTATGTGTCTGCCTTCTTTCAACATAATGCTTGTGAGATTTATCAGCATTCTTTCATGGAATTATAATTTGTTGTAAAATGTTGCACCTTCATTATTATTTACCTTAAAATATCTTCTACTTTCTGCCATTTCTTTTTTGACTTCTTGTTTATTTATTAGTATGTGGCTTAAATTTCAAGCAGTTTGGGATTTTCTAGTTTATATTTTGTACTGATATCTAGGTTATTTCCACCAAAATAAAATTACATATGTCTAATTATTTCAGTATTTTGAAATTTGTTGATATTTGCTTTGACTCACCATATGGTCAACTGGTCAACATTTTTTTTTTTTGAGACGGAGTCTCAGTCTGCCCCCAAGCTGGAGTGCAAGCTCCGCCTCTTGGGTTCACACCATTCTCCTGCCTCAGACTCTTTTGTAAATGTAATATTTTTGTTTGAAAAGGATTTTTATTCTGTTTTTATTAGATACAGTTTTTTATGTATGTCAAAAAAGTCAATTTTGCTCATTGGTTTTTCAGGTCTTTTATAACTTTATTGATTTTATTTTTGCTTATCTTAAGTATTTAGAGAGTTGCTTTAGTCTCTTAACATAATTGTGGATTTTTCTGTTTTTCCCTTTATTTGTATCAGTGTGTGCTGTGATGTCGAGCACATAGAGATTTAGAGCCTTATGCTTTTCCACTTATTTGATCCTTTTGCCAATAGTAAATGTCCCATTTCATCTGTAAAAATGCATTTCTATTAATGTTTATCTTATATTAATAAAGCTACTCCATTTTTGTCAATGACTGCAAAGTACATGTATTTCCTTTATTTTATTTTTAAGTTAATCTGTCCCTTATATTTACGGTTTTTTGAATATAAGAAACATATAGTCATTAAATTTTATTTTTCAACTAAGTTTGATAATCTCAGTATTTTACTTGAAGCATTGAATCCATTTACATGTAATGAGATTACTATATAGGTAATGAAATTACATGTAATTAAATTACTACTACTATATATAGTAGTTTATGTGTATTATCTTATTTGTTTCCATTTAACCCAACTGTTTTATATAACACTTTCTTCTCTTTTCTCACCACCTTTTGGATCAATCGAATATTTCAATTATTATATCTTCTTCAGCTCATTAGTTTTACATTATTTTTAAATTATTTGAGTGATTACACTATAAAATATGTCAGGTATCACTGACTAATTTCAGGCTATTACAAATGTTTTTCTACATTTTTCCTGATAATGTTATCTTAAAACACTTTAATTAAATTTACCCCTCACATTTTTTTGTTACCACTCTCATGCATTTTAATTGTACATCATTTTTAAATCCTAAAGATTATCATTTTATATAATCAATATTAAATTATATTATCCATCCATTCTTTTTTTTCTGTGTTCAAAATTTAGCAAATACCCTTCATTTCCATGTTTCTGTCTGGGATCACTTGCTTTCTGCATAAAGAACTTCTGTTAATTTTTAATCTTAAGGCATGCTGCTTATGGCATTCTCTCAAGTTTGATTTTTCTAAAAAATATTTTTTAACTATATTTTTCTTGGGATAGAATTCTAAGTTGGAAGTGTGTTTGTTTGTTTGTTTCAGCACTTTAAATTTGTCACTCCATTCTCCCCTGTTCCTGTTGATATTGTTGCACCTTTGAAGGTCGAGTGCCTTTTCTCTCAAGCTGCTTTTCTTCCTCTCTTTGGTTTTTGGCAGTTTTATTTCTATGTGTCTAGTTAATTTTTGTGACCTGTTTGGGGTTCATAACTCTTCTTGAATCTGCGAGTTCATGTTTTTCATCAATTTGGTGGGGGAAATTGTCTCTTTTGATGTTGCTTCTTTCTCTTTTCTCTCTTCTCTTTTCAGTACTCCAAATAAATACATGTGTTTTAGAACTTTCAACTGTGGTCCATAGGCACCTAATGATTATCTGTGTACTTCACTTCTTTTTCTGTTTGTTTTAGCTTATGTATTTTCTTAGTTTATAGGTAGCTCATCAATCCTATCTTCTACTCTTCTAATCGGCTACCAAATTCATCTGAGTTATTAATTCTCCTCATTGTACTTTTCAGTTTGACAATTTCCAGTTGATTCTTTTTGTAGAGCTTAATTATCTAAGCAGGTTTTTTTTTATCTTTTCTTCTATTTTATCTCTTTTCATCCATTTCTTCAACCTGTGAGTCAGTTACTGTAAAGTCATTTATTAATTATAATATCTGGGTCATATTTGGATCTATTTTCATTTTCTGTTGTTTCTCTTGATTATAATTCATAATAGTCACCTTTGCATTGACTGAACTGAGTTGAGGCTGGGTTTCAGCTTTGAAAAGGCTCAATCTTCCTCTGTTCATACGACAAGTTCTCCAGGGGTTTCATCTGAGAGCATGGTACATTTGCTGTGTCCCCTCTCCCTAGAAAGTCCTAAAGTCTAATCATTATCTCCTCAGCAGTCTGAGACTAACAAAAATTCAGCTCTTCTTTTCAGATTTCTTTGCTTGTGTTTTTAGCCTCTATCACTGCATAGTTTCAAAATTTGGCAAATACTTTGAGGGTGAAGCAGCCCCATTCTCCTTTAATCTCCAATTTTCTCACTCTGTTCTTTTAAGTCCATCATAAGCCCTGCTCTTTTCTCTGATATCAATTTTTCTGTTTGGTATATAACCATTGTATTCATCTTCTTGCCTACACCAAGAATTATTATATGCACCCAGGGAAAAGCTAGCTGCAGAATGTCGGACTACCTCTCCATGATTTTCCCTTCTCTGGAATATTAACTTTTCTAGTTCTTGTTGCTCAGCAGTTCTCTGATATAAGCCTTTAATAAATTATTTTTATATTTGATTAATTCATTAGTTGTTGTTTTATATTTGGTACACTCCTAGCACTGGTGTGCCATAGCCACTCCATCCTATCTAGAAGCTTATAATTTTATTTTCACAGAGAGAATAACATTTCTTTAAAAACAAAAGTATACCTTCAGTTAGTTCTAGGTACAAGGGGATCAAAGCAGTGTTTCTATGTAAAATTATTATTATTATTATTTTTGAGACGGACTCTCATTCTTGTTGCCCAGGCTGGAGTTCAGTGGCACGATCTCAGCTCACCGAAACCTCTGCCTTCCAGGTTCAAGCAATTCTCCTGCCTCAGCCTTCCCGGGTAGCTGGGATTACAGGCATGTGCCAACATGTCTGACTAATTTTGTATTTTTAGTAGAGATGGGGTTTCTCCATGTTGGTCAGGCTGGTCTGTTGATCTGCCCAGCTCGGCCTCCCAAAGTGCTGGGATTACAGGCATGAGCCACTGCTCTCGGCCTTAAAATTTTTTTTTTTATTGGAATGTCTTCTCAATAACAGGTACTATTTTTAAATGTGAGTAGAAGAAAAGAATTAGAAATATCTGAGAATATTGACTTTGCTGTCAAAATTTTATTCATTTTATATAGGAATCTGTTTTTCAATAAAATGTGGCTAAAGATAGTGACTTGGGTGGTGCATTTTTACATCCCAGAATCTACTCAATGAGAACATAATAAAATATAATTCATAACAAAAACATGCCAATCAAAAAAATTTGACAAACATAATATCAAATTGATTGTCACTCGTGGTAGAATTGAGATGAAATTAGCACACTGCTAATAATTCTTGTTTTTGTATCAGCAATACTGAGCTATTCCTCAGACAGGTGAAGGAAATAGTAGGATTCTAGACCATTTAGAACTTTCCAGGGCAATGGATCATGCTGCATGCATCTTCTTCTGTCAAGAAAAAGGCAAAGCTTAAGATATTCTTGGGCCTCATGGCCTATTGAAAACATACTGTGAGTTGTTTCAAAAAAGATTCAAGATGTCCCTTCCTTACACCTTATACAAAAATTAATTCAAGAATGATTAAAGACTTAAACGTTAGACCTGAAACCATAAAAACCCTAGAAGAAAACCTAGGCATTAGCATTCAGGACATAGGCATGGGCAAGGACTTCATGTCTAAAACACCAAAAGCAATGGCAACAAAAGCCAAAATTGACAAATGGGATCTAATTAAACTCAAGAGCTTCTGCACAGCAAAAGAAACCACCATCAGAGTGAACAGGCAACCTACAAAATGGAAGAAAATTTTTGCAACCTACTCATCTGACAAAGGGCTAATATCCAGAATCTACAATGAACTCAAACAAATTTACAAGACAAAAACAAACAACCCCATCAAAAAGTGGGCAAAGGACATGAACAGACACTTCTCAAAAGAAGACATTTATGCTGCCAAAAGACACATGAAAAAAATGCTCATCATCACTGGGCATCAGAGAAATGCAAATCAAAACCACAATGAGATACCATCTCACACCAGTCAGAATGGCAATCATTAAAAAGTCAGGAAACAACAGGTGCTGGAGAAGATGTGGAGAAATAGGAACACTTTTACACTGTTGGTGGGACTGTAAACTAGTTCAACCATTGTGGAAGTCAGTGTGGCGATTCCTCAGGGATCTAGAACTAGAAATACCATTTGACCCAGCCATCCCGTTACTGCATATATACCCAAAGGACTATAAATCATGCTGCTATAAAGACACATGCACACGTATGTTTATTGTGGCACTATTCACAACAGCAAAGACTTGAAACCAACCCAAATGTCCAACAATGATAGACTGGATTAAGAAAATGTAGCACATATACACCATGGAATACTAAGCAGCCATAAAAAATGTTGAGTTCATGTCCTTTGTAGGGACATGGATGAAATTGGAAACCATCATTCTCAGTAAACTACTGCAAGGACAAAAAAACCAAACACTGTGTGTTCTCACTCATAGATGGGAATTGAACAATGAGAACACATGGACACAGGAAGGGGAACATCACACTCTGGGGACTGTTGTGGGGTGGGGGGAGGGGGGAGGGATAGCATTAGGAGATATACCTAATGCTAAATGATGAGTTAGTGGGTGCAGCACACCAGCATGGCACATGTATACGTATGTAACTAACCTGCACATTGTGCACATGTACCCTAAAACTTAAAGTATAATAAAAAAAAAAAAAAGAAATTGAAAATTGTGTTATAAAGAGTGGAAGCTATCAGGGCAAAGAAACAATAAAAAGAAGATAATTAGATGAAGCTAGGGATAAAGTAATATTCACTATTAGGGTCAATATAAGTGAGCCATGCAATATATTAATTGCCATGCTTCATTTAGACAAATAAATAACTTAATCACTTTGTCTCCTTTATTAAGATATTGCTCAACCAATCAATTGAAATATATAATCAAAAGATGTTTCATTTCACTGGGTTTGAAGAAAGAGATTCCTAAATAAACTGGGAGGTGATCTTTATGATTACCTCCAACATCATGATTTTATGACTCAGGCCAATTCTGAAGGCAAGTGGAATTAATAACGGTGAGATTTGCTATGAAGGACTTTCTGTTCCATATGGATTTCTTCTACTACAAAATCTCCTTCTCCCCAGACCTTTTCTGCATTGTACAATCTATTATACCAGGCGTTGGCGAACATTTTCTGTAAAGACCCAATAGTGAACATTTCGGACTTCAAGGGACATATGGTCTTGCCAGAATTACCGAACCCTGCCATTGTATCAAAAACAGCTATGGATGATACATTAAAAAATGAGTGTGGCTGTACTTCATAATAAATACAACTTTATTTACAAAAGCAGACAAAGGCTGAGTTTGGTCCACAGGCATTTTTTGCCAACCTCTGCTTTAGACTAAGATTGTGTTTCACAAAATGTTCCACAGTACTCCAAGCAGAGATGCCCCCGAAGCCTACCTCAAAATGTCTTTAATACCTTGTATTTTATTTTTAAAAGCCATTATAATTGCACATTCTACTTTATAATAATAAAATTCATAATAATATACAGATATTTCAAGTTTTTCACATTATAAACTAAAATGTTTGCTACTGGTGTAGTAAAAAATTTGTTCTTGCCCTAAGAGAGGGCTGGCCTTTCCTCTCAGCTTCTGGGAGGTACCTTATGTCATACATCGTTAGAAGTGTCTTTGCTTGGGTGGGGACTCTCCAGGCCAGGAAGACCAACCATGTGATTTAGGCTGGGGGCTTGAGGTCACACATTCTCAGTTAACTTAGATACTGAGTTTTACTGTGTGGGCAATCAATCAATCATATCTATGTAGTGAAGCCTCAATAAAAACTCTAAACTTTGAAGCTTATGTGAGTGTCCCTGTTTGGCAATACTCTATGCATATGACCACGCAGGAATTCCAGGAGAATAAGTCATCCAGACTCCACAGGAGAGGACAACAGAAGCTTCACATTTGGAATCCTCCCAGACTCTGCACTATGTGTATCTTTCTTTGGTCAATTTTAATCTGTATCCTTTCCTGTAACAAGCAATAACGATCACTATGACAACTTTTAGTGAGTTCTTCAAGCCCTTCTTTTGAATTACTGAACCTGAGGTGGTTTGGGGAACCCTCCCAAACTTGCAGTTTGATGTCAAAATTAAGGTTGTTTGTACAGAACTGTGCCCTCATACGTTGTAGTTTGGCTAACTCCAGACACTTCTATATTATTTTGTGCTTTATTCTGCCTATGGTTTACTCCATCTTATATCTGGTAATTCATAAAGCCTAGTTGAGAAGTAGAGGATAATGAAAATTAAGATCCCTAGTAAATACATACCTGTGGTTTGGAAAGATAATGCCTATTACCAATTTAGCATTCCTAATTATTAACTTTAACTCAAATCACACCATCAGAAGGCTCTATAAGATGGTTCCTGACTCTTGCCTACCAATTTCAGTGAACCACCAACAAGCCCAGGGCAATGGGTTATAAGTAACCACCCATTCATTTACAGTTAGTTGAGACATCTTAATAATCTGATTTCAATATGCACCAATATTTTGATAAAGCTATTAAAAATATAAACATTTTAGCAGCCATCCATGTATGACTCTCCACAAAAGTTAATTAGCCTCAATGTATATTAACTCTTCAGATCCATGTGATATGTTGCAGTCAATTTGGGGCACCACATTTTAAGGGAGTTATAATATAAACTAAACTGTACACCAAAGAGAGTGCAGAGGAGGGTTAGTAAATTTAAAACACATCTAAAAAATTGAAAATACTGGGAATGGCAAAGATGAAACATTTGTGAATAATAGCAGTCAGCAAATAAAAGATGATTTTGTAGAAGAGGAAGTTAATTATTTTCTCCATTCCTCTGCAGAACAATAAAAGAACAAAGATGAATAAGTGAAAATAAAAAGAATTATCCGTTTTAGATCAAATTTCTAAACATCTTTTAACCATCTAGAACCTTCCAACAATGGAAAGTGTTGCTTTATGAAGCTATGCTCTTTTTTTCATTGAAGGTATTCAAGCAGAGTCTGAATTATCTTCATTGCATGACTTATTCATTAAATAAATATTTATAAAGGACATATTATGTCCAAGGCCCTATGCTAAGACTATGGGAGTAGCAAAGATGAATCAGACTAAATTCTTCCCAGATAGTGGAGGTAAGACTTGAACTAAATAATCAGAATACAAGGTAGAAGAAAAAGTGTCCTTATCAACGTACAGCTAAAGCTGTATAGGAATGAAGAGGAGGGAGGCATGACTTTCAGTTCATGGATGTTGGAGAAGTGTTTTCTCCACTACAATCTATTCCCGACAGAGCAGCAAAAACTCTGTTCATATCACACCCTTGTTCAAACTCTTCAACAGATTTTGTAACACATAGAATAAATATGGAGTTGTGTTTATTGTATTGGCTTCCAAAATCAGATATAATCTGGCTTCTGCCTACATCCCCAGTCTCATGCATCTGCCACAGTAGTCTTTCTGATTCTGTAACACGCCTGGCTCATTCCTTCTAAGACTTTTCCATTTGTCATTTGTCAGCTCACCTGCTGAATGCTTCAGTCCCAGATCTTTGTGTGGTTGGTGATTTCTTATTTTCTAGTTTTCAGCTACCATGCCATTTCCTCTATCAGGCCATCATGGACCACCCTATCTCAATTAGCTGAGGGTGTTTTCCTTTATCCCCCATCTCTCTAGAGTTATTACCATTTTATTTTCTTCCTAGTACTACCAAGATCTGATATTGTCCTTGCTCTTCTTCATTTATTTATAAGTTGCCTGTCATCTGGGTCTACCAACTACAACTTAACAAGAGTAAGAATTTGTAGATCTTGTTTGCTGCTGTTTTTCCAACATCCAGATTAGAACATATAATAAGCATTCAGTAAATACTTGTTAAAGGTTGACTGAAGGAAGAGTTTTTTGCACAGGATAGGAGTTTAGACAAGAACCAAGATTCTTTAACTCTCTGACTTATATTTTGTGAAATGAGTCTCAATGTGATAAGTCTCAATGATAATGTCTCTCAGCCAGGTCACCTCATTTGATCACCTCTGGAATTTTGAGCATTGCTTTTCTCCTGCTCTACAGACACATTCTCCAACTTTCAGGCTCAAAGGAAGAGGTATCCTTAAATGATTCTTTTCTGAGTCTTTCTGAGTCATGATTAACTTTTTTTTTCATACATTACTAACATCTTTTCTAACAGGTCATACTTTTTTATAAGTTCTTTTGGTATTATTTTCTACTTGCTTTTGTTTGATAGAGATGTAAGATAGCCTATGTCAATGCTATTCAATGAAACAATGCAAGCCACATTTGTAATTTTCTAGTAGCCACGTTAAAAAGTGGTAAAAAGAAGAATAAGCAAATATTTCCCAAAATGTTCAGGCAAGCATATTACCATTGCAAACAGATTTTTCACTACAAAGTTTTTCTCTTATTTTCAAATTTATATGTATGTATGTATGTATATGTGTGTGTGTGTGTATGGGTATATATATATATAGTGGTGTCACAACTGCATCAGAAATAAAGATAAGACTACAGAAACAGAAAAAAAAGTGGTAAAAAGAAAAAAGCTGAAATTACTTTTAGTAATATATTTCAATTTAACCTAATATGTCTAAAATATTATCACTGCAACATGTAATCTATAAAAATTGTTAATGACGTATTTTACATAAAGTTGTTTAATGGAAAATTATTTTGCGATGTTTCAATGTTAATATTTAAAGCAGTTAAAATTTAATAAAATTAAAAATTCAATTCCTCAATCACACTAGCCATACCTCAAGTGCACAATTAACCATGTATGGCCAGTAGGTACACATACTATCTGATTAAATGATAGACACACTGGTGCAGGAACTTGTACCTTCAACTACTTCAAAGCATTCAGTAGTTAACTTTGTAGGTAGGTAAATTAACGAATTGGACAATGAATTGGACACTTTTTACTTTTAAATCAACAAATGAGAAAACATAAATGAATTATTTACATTGTTTATACAAATGTGTATTTAATTACTGGCATTGGGAATTGGCATTAATAAAAGCAAAAACAGCACTAGAAAGTAAAAATACTGGTAAGATTAATGAATGTCTTGAGACCATGCTTGTATTAGTCAGTTTTCATGCTGCTGATAAAGACATAACCAAGACTGGGAATAAAAAGTTTAATTAGACTTACAGTTCCATATGGCTGGGGAGGCCTTGGAACCATGACGGGATATAAAAGGCACTTCTTACATGGCAGCGGCAAGAGAAAATGAGGAAGATGCAAAAGCAGAAACCCCTGATAAAACCATCAGATCTCATGAGACTTATTCACTACCACAAGAACAGTATGGGGGAAACTGCCCCCATGATTCATATTATCTCCTACTCGGTCCCTCCCACAACACGTGGGAATTATGGGAGTACAGTTCAAGATGAGATTTGGGTGGGGACACAGAGCCAAACCATATCAGTGCTTTTGTGGTAAAAGTAAATGTTTCCTATGCATAAAGCAAACTTTAATCATGGGGAGAATTATCTCAGGGCTGTACTAAGCCTCTGAAGATTGTGTTTCTTTTCTTACACATACTAGAAGCTCTGTTATGCACAGTGGGAGTGAGCTGTAGAAAAGGCTGCCTCCCCTTTGTGATAAGAATAATCTCTTACCACTCCTGCATCCTTGCTTTCATGTGAGCCTCTATTACAAAAAAAAAATTTATAAAATAAATTCATACATGCATATATACATACATAAATAGAAGAGGAAATGAAGGAAAATAAAAATTAAAGTAGAATAATAAAATGACATTTCAAAGGAAATTAATAAAATATTCTAAAACCTAATGAGATAACCACAAGAATTTTAAAACAAAAAGAGCTTAAAAACATTTGATTTTTTTTTTAAGTCACAAAAAACTTGAGTAACCAAAATAAAGAAATCAAAACTTTTTAAAACTTGAAAGGAGGTTGAGCGTGATGGCTCATGCTTGCAGTCCCAGGACTTTGGGAGGCCAAGGTGGGTGGATCACCTCAGCTCAGGAGTTCAAGACAAACCTGGGCAACATGAGGAAACCCCATCTCTACAAAAAAATACAAAATTAGCCAGGTGTGGTGGTGCATGCCTATAGTCCCAGCCACGCAGGGGGCTGAGGTGGGAGGATCATTGAGCCTGGGAGGTCAAGGCTGCAGTGAGCCATGATCACACCACTGTATTCCAGCCTGAGCAACAGAACAAAACCCTGTTTCAAAATATAAAAACAAAAAAAAAGAGAGAGAGAGAGAGGAAGAAAATATAAACCTTAGAACTGTGGGAAAAAACAAAAATATTAAATAAAAATAAGACTACTTCTATCATAATAATAGTTTCCATTTATTTAGCACCTACCATGTGCCAGGCACCATATTAACTCCTTTTTCTACAACAAATCCTGGGTAATATTTTCATTTTAGAGATGATGAAATTAGGACTCAGAAGCTACCAGCAATTCACACTGCAAAGTAGAAGAACTAAAATTGGAAGGTGAGAATATTCAGCATGTGTTTTTTCTAAATGGTATATTTTATTAAAGGATGGTGCTATTGTTTAAAGTATGTATGTGTCACCCCAAAATTCATAAACTGAAACTTAAATTCTGATGTGATAGTGTTTATTAAGAGGTAGGGACTTCAGAAGGTGATTAAATCTTGAGGGTGGAGCCCTCACAAATGGGTTTAGCGACCTTATAAAAGGGTTGGAGGGAACTAGCTAGGCTTCTTTTGCTCTTCTGTCACTTCTGCCATGTGAGGACACAGCATTCAAGGAACCATCTTGTTAGTGGAGACCAGGCCCTCATTAGACACTGAATCTGCTCACTCCTTCATCATGGACTTTCAGCCTCCAGGACTGTGAGAAATAAATTTCTGTTCTGTATAAATTATCCAGTCTCAGGTATATTGTTATAGGAACACGAAAACAGTAAGACAGATGGCTTGACTTTTAAAGAAGTAGAAACAAAAACGTATATTATGAGAAAATAATTTCTACCCTCATAGTCCCTTCCACACACAGGGACTGTGCTGAATTGATTGCAGCCCTGGCAAAGAGGTAAGTCCTAGTCAGGCAGTGGTCCTTCCCCTTCTCTGAGGCTATAGGACATAAAGATGTATGAGAATATCTTTATGCCTGCTCACTAATCCCTACTCAGTCCTTCTCTAACATTTCTGCCATTTTTACAATTCTGCAAATGTACAGGAAATGTTTCCTCAAATTTGTACCTTATTTTGCATGGCTATACCTGTCTTCAAAAAAAAAATAGGTGTTTGTGGCATCCCATAAAGAACAATGTCTTACAGGAGAGAGGGGTGAATTTTAGTCTCAATTCCGTAAGAATGTTGATGGGACCCCTCTAGTCACAGCAGGAATTCAGAAATTTCCTTTTCCTCAACCCTCACTAGAAAGGCAATTTGAAATGTAATCCTCAAATTGGTTTTTGGAAACAAACAGGATAAAAATTAAAAGTAAATTGAAAAAAAATAACTCATGAAAAATAAGCTGTACTCTTAGAAATTGTAAAATGAGATTCTTAAGTACTAACCTTAGCCTTTGCTAATTGGTAAGAAAAACAAGAAAAACAATAGCTAGTCGATTTTCTATGCAATCTTTCGGTCTATGCTGGGTGTGGGGCGCCTCTCTGTATAAGTCAGTATAAATATTCTGGATCAGCTTAGAAGGAATATATTTTATTAGCTACGGCTTTACGGTAGATTGATGAGACTACCCCTTAAGACAATCCAATTCCCTTTACTCAACCTTGAGATTTCTCACACTTGCCTGATCATTGCAATTACTTTGGCTTTTTTGGAAGTTCTTCTTTGATAGGTCTGTGCTGAGACACAGATCTATATTTGTCATAAGCACCCAGGAAATACTCAGGATCGGGTTAGTTTGAGCTTCCTGCTTTACAGTGCAAGAGCTGTCTTCTAATGTTAATTTGGTTCCTGAGATTCTTTCCTTCTAAAAAGGATAAAGCCTCTCCAGCTGTCACAAGTATTCTAGTCTGTTTGGTAATCCTATTTCTCAATGGAAGAAAAAAAAAAAGATTCTGTCTGTAAATTAGTTTTAGCTTTGTTTCTGTAAATGAGCACCCGAACCTCAGCCAGTTGCCCCTGTATAAACTGAGAAAACTGTCATTAACACTGCAACTACATCAGGCTAGAGGTGGCTCCACCAAGACCATCACTTGTACGGCTTTACCCAAAATAGTCTACTGGCTTTTACCTTTGCATTTAAACAACTTAAATTTCTGATATAAAAACTAAAAAACAATTAAATAATACTTTGGTATACACATATCTTCTATGTATACAATTTCTGAAGACCAGAAGAAAAACAAGTAGTAAAATGAGGAAGGTCTCCCTGGAGTCCTTTCTCCATCCCCAAACACAGCAAGACAGCTTTATCCTCTTCCACATCATCCTTTACTCTTCCATCTAGTTTTCCACAAAAGATTCTCTTGGTATTCAGCTTCCTATACTAAGCTGCCTTCATCTATTTGCAAAGTCTTTTTCAGGGTGGTTTAGCCATTTGTCCTCCAAATGTGTTGTCCCTGGACAATGTTGTTCTGTTCCTTTCTGACACTGACCCTACCCTATGTTCTGCCATATTAAAGTGATTTCTAACAAGTATTGTAAGCAGTAGATAAGAGCCAAATATTATCAGAGGGGGCATTATTACACTTTTTATTTGAAATCATAAAATCTTATCTTTGCTTTCTCACAAGAATGCCATTATCTCCATTTCCCACATGGGGAAACAGATCCAGAAAAATCAAGTGACTGGCCTCCTTCAAATCAGTAGCAACCCTGGAACTGGTGTTTATACATTTCTACTTCATTGTGCTCTCCAGTCAGCCCATGTGCCGTCATTAAAATATTATTTCATTCAAGGATTATTTGCTCTTTCTTCCTGATCGTTAATAAAGACATTAAACAAAACCAGACCTCACGCTGACCCTATAGTCAACACATTGCCCTGCGTCATTAGGATTTGTCCTCCAGCCAGTTCTCAGTCCATGTGACAGAGCACACAGCAAAGCCAATGCTAATTAGGTTGGCAAATAAGATTTATTGAGATACTGTATCAAATGGGTTACAAAAATATAAATATATGTGTGTTAAGGTACATTCATTGTGCTCAGTAAGTTTTTAATTCTATTGAAAAAGCTATCAAGTCTGTCTGGCACTATTTGTCTTTATAAATCTATTCTTTTATAGCAGACCTCTTTTAGCTCTTCTGATTCCATTATCCTCTGTGTTTCAATCTTAACAGTGGTTTCTGTTATTTTTTAAAAGAAATGATTTCACAATAGGAATTCAAACACAGATTCTTTATTCCAAGATGATTACTAATAAAATTAACAACAATTAATCCCATTGAAGCATACCAGGCCAAAGAGAAATGTCAACATCTTATTAAGTGTCCTGGGACCAGAATGAGGATTTCTGATTTCCAGTTCTCCTCCCTAGCAATAAACAGCATGGTTTAGGACCAGAATTATAATGCCTTAGAAAAAGCTCATAGAACTGTGCTTGTAATTATGTCCTCCAAATGGAACAACTCCCATTCACATGTCTGATTTTTAGACTTGTTTTCCTATGGATTCCACTCCACTATGTGTATTTTCTTGTCCTAGAATTGCTCGTACGATGCTGCATATCAACCTTTCTTGAAATAGTGTAAAACTTTACCTACACATTTTTCTCCCTGTTTAAATCATATGTTTTACACAGTTCAACAAAATTCTTCTATCTTTTAGTGAAAATTTGAAATGTCATAAAAGGCTAGGAAATTCCATTTAAACTAAAGTCAAAGTGGTCTCCTGATGACTGCTGCAAAGCATATTTTATATGAATGGAAATTGGGTCAGCTACGAATTAAATTAACAACCACCATATTTCCTTAACCACAATTGCATAACCTTATGTCCAGCATGTTCACAGCTGAGGACTTTACCACTGACTTACAAAAAAAAAAAAAAATGCTATGCACATAAAGTTTTTGCCCTGTCTTTTAAAAAGTTTCTTTCTGGGCAGGCTTTTTATTTTTACTACAGGTCTGAGCCATTTCACTAGGACCATACACTGTACATATGTTCCAGGTAACATGAACTCTAAAATTGTAGTATCTATTAACGACAACTACCATTCTAGAAAATAATATCTCATTTAAAATTTGAGTATTACTTAGAAAGGTCTCTGCTAATTAATGGCTCTCTTCATTGTGAGAGTAATAATGTGTTTAGATTTTTAATAAAGTATAATATATGATATTTTAAAGGATTGAAATTTGCATGGAAGGGAAAGAACTACATTGTAGCATTGGGTGCATTGGGTAAGGAGATCTTATATATAAATGGTCTAGTAAAGAAATTCTATAACTTTACTTTTTGAAATATATGTGGATCATTTTATATGTGAAGTATGAACTCATTCTTTATGATAATTGCAAGTATAGCAGCAATTGTGACTGAATATTTAGTATTATCAATTAATATGAATTTATATCACTTAAAGAAAAATGAAGCATATTCATATTTGAAGAGTTGCCTGTGGAGTCCCACTCTAATAGTTGAGTTTGCTTTTTTACCTCAAGGACATTCTGTACTGGCAAGTTTACAGTTGCCCTAGACCGAAAAAGACCAGGGTGCTTTATTACTAGCAAAAAAAAAAACTGTGTATATGTGTTTTCCTTTAAAGGTATCAGATCCTACAAGAACAAACTTGTAAACCTGTTTCTGAGTTTACTCCTATGTGCCAATAAAATGGCTTTCTCTAAGTTGATTTTTTTGAATTTTTGTGTCATCATTTTTTTTTTGCCTGTTGAAGTATTCAAATTAAATATTCATATAACTATTTACATGCATAGATGAATGTAATTTCATAGAAACTGATAATATCAGAACCTGATTCAGAATGCAATTTACATCTTAAGTAACATGGTATCTCTATTGATTAATATTTGTTTACAAGTTTCATGAAGGTATGATACGGAAAGGAAAGTGTTTTACATTTCATATTCTGTGAGCAGAAGTATCTTATGAAAGAACAAGCACTAATATTTTTTAGCATTTCCCAGGCTTTGCTCTGTGCTAAGTACATTACATACATAACTGTTATCATTGTATCCTCACAACATATCTCTGTGGCAAAGTCTATTTTTAGCCTCATTTCACAGATGGGTAATATGAGGCAGGGAGAGGTTAAGTAATTTACCCAAAGTACACAGCCAGAAAGTAGGATTTGAACACAAGGAGTCCTACACAGAGCCCTCATGCTTGAGCTCATGCTACCAGAAAATAACGTAGATCAGTGGTTCTCAGACAAGAGCAGGGATTAGAATCACCTGGAGGGCTTACCAAAACAGACTACCTGGCCTCATCCTCAGAGTTTTCAGTACAGTAGATCTGGTCTGAGATCTGAGAATTTGAATTTCTAACAAGTTTCCAGGTGGTGTGGTGCTGCTGGTTTGGGGGTCACACTTTGGGAACCACAGATGTAAATGACTCTCTGGAAATCAGGACAATTGAGCTGTGCATGGAGAGTTTAGGAACTGGAAATGCTACCATGTGCCTGGAGAGAAAAAAGGGGACAACCAGACACCAAGAAAGAAACTGAAGATGCTCAGGGAGGGGGAGTCTCTGAGGAAAAGGAAGGCAGGAGCTATACACTTTTGTTGTTGGGAAAGCCTGAGGTCGAGAGGAGAGGGACAGGTGGGAAATCCTGCAAAGACAATAGATGTCAAACTAAGGAAAGAACTTTTTAAAAGGAATGTTGAAATGCCACAGTAATTTCTACTTAAAAACTCAACCCTGGGAAAAATGTTTGACTTTTCTAAAGCATAATGACATCACAAACAACAGACAATAGTGGCAAAGGCTTCAATCTGAGAGACAGAAGATCATAGCCCAAAACTGCTGGTGATCCTGTAGCTGTCATTTTAACCCCTTGAGCGCCAGTCTCCTAGACCTTCCTCATATTTGTTCTTGTTCATCTTGAGAATCCCTTCTTGCATTAATGGTCTAAGGTTCAAATGATGGAGACAGGAGGATATGACCCTCCAGTATATTTGCTTTACAAATCTGCTTCTCTCTTTCATCTAAGTTGCTTTAAATTGATCATCTCATTGCCCAACCTGAGTTAGAATGGAGACATATGAACTTATTAATGACTTCTTATTAAAAGAGGGGACATTTACATTTGCCTCTGGTTTTGGTTTGAGTCTTCACACAGCACTGCAGCTAAATTACTATTTATTTTTAGCAGCCAAGAAAGAGAAGATTGCTTAATGTTTGTTGTTTCTCGGACCTGCCTTCTATGTAGATGTCTGTAAACGCCTTCAATACAGTCAATGGAAGAAGAAAAGTGTGCCAAGACTATTTTCTTCGTTATAATTGTTGGAGGCCACTCAGGGCCATGTTCCATTTACTCTCAAACTAAGATGGCATGGAATGTCTCCTGTTCACCCTGTTCTTTTTATTAAAGAGTTGAAGCACTTTTTAAATCAAGAAGAGAGGGAGATAGATTTAATCCTATGTCTGCATTTCAGGAAAATTTAAGAGAGGGACATTCCAGGTCAAGGGGCCAACAAAGGAAGACTGGGGAGTTTGTGTTCCTTTTGACATCATGTAATCACCATAGATGTCCACTTTTAACCCAGGGTGGGGCCAGTATTTGTTCAGTCTCCATTCCTGTACTATTTTAACAGTAATCCAGAAAGTGTGTGACAAGGGGACTTGAGCCTGTCTTTGGGTTTCTCAACATTAGCCTCCTCTCTATGTTCTACTCTAAAATAGCCAGCTCTCTGTTCAACTTCTAAAATACAGTTAGGCAGACTAAGTGGAATCATGACAGAGATTTTATATTACTTTTTGTAGTAACTTGAGTTATAGGACTTTTCATATCCTGATCAAAGAAACAGAAAATGGATTGCTCTGAGTCCCACCGCACAGTGGTAACAGAAGCAGGAATAGAACCTGGGTCACTTATCTTCCAGTCTAATGATCCTTCTGGTCTACCACTTCTCTCAGACTTTGCTGCCAGCAAAGGCTTTCTTGGTGTATTCACTTCCTACTTGCGCACATTAACTCACACACATTCTAACACACCCATAATCATACACACTCATTCTCCCTATTATACACTCCTTCAATGTCATTCTCATACACTCACACTCACATAACTACAGGAGCACCAGAGCCACAGCTTCGCAGCATGGCCTACAGCTGGAGGCCCAACCCATCTACTCAGATTTCTTTTGTTGAATCAATGTGACCCATGCAAGTTTTCAAACCTGATGTCAACACCCAACTGAGGGCTCAGACCAGAGCTGGACCTGCATAAAAGTTCCATGTGGAGGCACTGACCTCCATATTTTGAGTTCTAGATTAGGTGGCAGACAGTGAGGAATGAATCTTGCAAGAGAAAGTGGTCAGAAAAGGATCCAGTGGCAGAATTCCAGGATGAAGTCTAGTTGTCAGAAGGGAGTTGAGGCCAGAGAATTGATGACTATGAGAGTGAATTCTGCAGACAAGAATCCAGTCATTGAAGAGGACCAGGTTTCAGAAACAGAATCCAGGTACCTAAGAGCAGGGTGAGCATGAGGAAGCAGATGGTATGAAAGTTTATGAGCTATCAGAGGATAAATGGGGCAAGGAGCACTGTCCCAAAGAGTGACACTCACCATGAGGGAAGATGGTTTGGCTGTAGCTGGGCTTTGCTGCCCTCTTTACCCCAGGTGACCCTCTTTGCTCTAATCTGTGATAGCTTCTTACACTTAAGGGTTTTGTTTTTGTTTTTGTTTTTGTTTTTGTCTTTGCCTCTTCCTTGGACAAATGAGGCAAAAGTGACTATAACTAAGTCACATCCGTGGCAAAGTTTAAATAACACTTAGATTTTATAATTAATTCTTTTTTTTTTTTTTTTTTTTTTTGTTGAGATGGAGTCTCACTCTGTCGCCCAGGCTGGAGTGCAGTGGCATGATCTCAGCTCACTGCAATCTCCACCTCCTGGGTTCCAGTGATTCTCTTGCCTCAGCCTCCCAAGTAGCTGGGACTACAGGCACATGCCACCATGCCCGGCTAATTTTTGTATTTTTTAGTAGAGATCGGGTTTCACCATATTGGCCAGGCTACTCTCGAACTCCTGACCTTGTGATCCGCCCACCTCAGCCTCCCAAAGTACTGGGATTACAGGCACGAGCTACCGCGCCTGGTTATAATTAATTCTTTGGGGACAGCAATTACAGATCTATCCCCCTTCCCCTCAACCCCCGTGTAGACTGACAAGTGTCATCCAGGTAACATAGGGTTTCTGAAGATGCCCTGAATTCTGTTGAGTCAACAATGAAGCCTCTCAGAGAAGCACCCAACATCTGGTGTGAGAGTGATCTAGAACATGTTCTCACAACCGCCCAGAAGCTGAATATCAAGTTTATCCAGACTTGGATCACAGTGATCACTGAACAAAGCTTTTAATTACTCAACAATTAATCAACAATATGCAGATAAGTAAGATAATTATTTGTCATATCTCTTACCTTCTCTGTTTATGTAGCCTACTTTATGTCTAGGCAAAGTGTGTGGCCACAGCAAAGTGAGATTTGCTCTGTGCAGGACAGGAAAGGACACTGCTTCAACTATAAATTCTCCTCTTGTCAAAGGCACAGACATAATTAGCTATATCCAAGGGCACAACTATTCCTCTACTGACAATAAAGCCAGACTGTATTTGCATTTTACCTTGCAATATGCCCACCTAAAAAACATTTCTACAAAGGCTGCATAAAATAGAACCGTCAAGTTTCAGTCCTGCTCCATACACCAGCAGCACATTTGCAAATATGAAGGTCTCACATTTTGTCAAGAGAAGGTACAGCTCTGTTAGAAATTAAAAACAAATATCATTTCCTAATGGAAGTTGGATTTTATTCTAAGCCAACATCTGGACTAATTTGCCAGTGAAAGCTTTCTACTTTAAACCTTGAAAGGGAGAAATAGACTAAATAAGTTGTATTTTAGGATTGATCTGATGTTCTAATTTTTATCTCCACACAAGCCTTTATTTAAGGTTAAAATATGATATGAGTCTTCTTTGATCTTTCTACATCAGTTGGACGGTGAGTCACTTCTCAATGTTTACTTTGTGGTACTATGATAATAAAAATATTGTAGCAGTTTTGTTTTACTATTCAGACTTTCTCAAAGAAGGAATCCTAGTGCCAAAAGGTAATAAAAAATACCAAAATGAAATTTCTCAGTTGTTAACATGTCAATCACAAGAAAATTTAGCTCTAGGAGTATCACCTCACTACAAATGGATAAAATAGCAATCAATCATACAATAATTTTTTACACTGGCATGTTAAATCTGTATAATAGTCAAAAATATGAATATCATGTTTCTATATAATAATTAGATATAATTCTTTTCTACAGATCCTGATAAGTTTTTGTTCCAACTCATACTCACTGTTTTGTTTTGTTTTGTTTTGTTTTGTGACATTGCCAAAATATATACTGTTACCCATATAAGGTAAAATTGCCCTGTGTATAAAATACCACGTGGTGAATGCTTGCATTTCAATTAAAACCAGATCTCATGACATCTTTATGCATCTGAGCCCCAGCCATCTGAGGGTAGCCATGTCAACCTCCTACACTCTTGATCAGTGTAAGCTCATCTATTCTTAGACTATGAAATATGGGTCTTGGGTGTCAGGGGAAGAATTGTTGGCTGGTCACAGCTGTGGCCTGGTAGGGAGTACTTTGTGTGGTCTGTGAGCAGAATTTTTCTGCCTTCCTTCCCAGCTGTGCACTGCTGAGTGGAAGAAGGTGTACCCCAGGCTCATCAATCTCTTTGCGTTCCTCACACTGAACTGGGAAGGTTAGAAAGAGGCAGGCCAGGAAGAGAGGTCCAGAGGCCAGTTTCTTCCCACTGAGTCAAAGAATAGCATAGAAAAGAGACTAAACAATTGTTCCTCTCAGGTTGCTTAGAAAGAAGACAGAGGCCACTAAATGAATGCATCATTCTTTGGGAGCTCCTGTGCCAGGCTGATAACTGTATGTGAGTCAAAGCTGAATAACTTTAGGGAAAAAAAAATCTGCAAAATATTAGGTAGAAACTAACATGGAAGAAAACCCTCAAAATTGCAGTTCATTTTTATTCATTGGTGATTAACTTGAAATGTAGTCACTTGATCTACAAGGTTGTTTAAATGATAAAAAGACTTTTCTAGTATTTTTCAAACAAAAAAGATAGGTTTTTATATTTCTATACCACATTGTGATTTAATTTAAATAGTTTTAACCAAAAAAAAAAACTTTTTCTTGTTAAAGTCTATTGTTGCCAGAGCCAATCAGAAGCAAAAGAATGGATGTGAAAATTAGGCCTGAGAATGTATATTTGGGTAAAAAAATTTAAAAATAAACTTAATTCTTAGCTGCAGGAACCTTTCCCAACTGACACCTGGGAATTACACTGGCACTGTCCTAACTTGGGTTTTGAGTGCATCTTAAAGTTTATGATGAAAAACGCCAGTTTCACCTGTTTTGTTAGTTCAAGGATATGGTCATTATTTGTTGTGTTTATTAAAAAGTCTAAAATACAATTTCTGCAAGATTGAAAAAGATAATGACTTTCCATTTTTCTTAACTCTTTCCTGCAGTTTATGTTTGAATAAAGATTTCAAAAGATTGTACAAACCAGTTTTTTGGGGGGTCTTTTTTTATTATTATTATACTTTAAGTTCTGGGATACATGTGCAGAACGTGCAGGTTTGTTACATAGGTATACACATGCCATGGTGGTTTGCTGCACCCAACAACCAGTCATCTACCTTAAGTATTTCTCCTAATGCTATCCCTCCCCTAGCACCCCACCCCTTGACAGGCCCCAGTAGGTGATCTTCTCCTCCCTGTGTCCATGTGTTTTCTTTGTTCAACTCCCACTTATGAGTGAGAACATGTGGTGTTTGGTTTTCTGTTCTGTGTTTGTTTGCTGAGAATACCATTCAGGACATAGGCATGGGCAAAGACTTCATGACTAAAACACCAAAGCAATGGCAACAAAAGCCAAAATTGACAAATGGAATCTAATTAAACTAAAGAGCTTCTGCACAGCAAAAGAAACTATCATCAGAGTGAACAGGCAAACTACAGAATGGGAGAAAATTTTTGCAATCTTTCCATCTGACAAAGGGCTAATATCCAGAATTTACAGGAACTTAAACAAATTTACAAGAAAAAAAAATCTCATCAAAAAGTGGGTGAAGCTTATGAACAGACACTTCTCAAAAGAAGACAGTTATGTGGCCAACAAACATGAAAAAAAGCTCATCATCACTAATCATTAGAGAAATGCAAATCGAAACCACAACGAGATACCCTCTCATGGCAGTTAGAATGGTGATCATTAAAAAGTCAGGAAACAACGGATGCAGGAGAGGATGGGGAGAAATAGGAACGCTTTTACACTGTTGGTGGGAACGTAAATTAGTTCAACCATTGTGGAAGACAGTGTGGCGATTCCTCAAGGATCTAGAACCAGAAAGACCATTTGACCCAGCAATCCCATTAATGGGTGTATACCCAAAGGATTATAAATAATTCTACTGTAAAGACACATGAACACATATGTTTATGATGGCACTATTCACAACAGCAAAGACTTGGAACCAACCGAAATGCCCATCAATGATAGACTGGATAAAGAAAATGTGGCACATATACACCATAGAATACTATGCAGCCATAAAAAAGGATGAGTTCATGTCCTTTGCAGGGAAATGGATGAAGCTGGAAACCAGTTTCTCCATCACTAGTACAGAAAAATCAAAATAGAACAGAATACTGTAGTGATAATAAAAGTGTTCTTAGACTTAAATAACAATCTTTAAAGAAAAATTATTCTAACTCAATTAGTTGATTGAGTTATCCCTGGTAACTGAAGGCAACATTTATTTTTGTTGGGATCAACACAACTGTTTAGAAATATAAAATTTTCTTTGCTTTTATTAATAGATGAAGTAGCATACTTTACTTTCAAGCTGTTCATTTGAAGCCCACTTTTGTTGTCCTTTCAGAGTAAAATTTTTTCCATATTCCCTGTACCTGTTTTCACAACCATGACATATTCAGAAAGTTTTCTTCTTAACATTAGTTGCTAAGCAAAATATATTTCAGTACACCTGCTGTAAAATTGTCAGTCAAACACACATGGCAAGTGTTTGGTAATATGATAACACTTTACCTTACCAGCAATCATCTGATATTTTACAATTGATGCTAGGATATTTAACTAGAATAGAGTCTTTTTTTTATTGTGTGAAATCAGAGATGTGATGAAAAGAAGTCTGAAATCTCAACATTCCCCCATTTCATTAGGGTTCTCATTTGACTCTCTTAATTTCTTTATTGGAAGCACTCTGTCATGACTGGCTATTTTCACAAAAGTAGAAGTAGTCCTATGAACAGTAGCAAAATATTTCTCTCAAGTAACAAAAGAATAAAAAGTGTTTTGTAAAAACATGTTTTTCTTTCATTTTACATAAAAAAAAATTATACCCAAACTCTATTATTTTGAACTTTTTCATTAAATGGGTTGAATTTACTTTATTATTTCCAAATGTAAGGCAACATGCAAGAAATACATGCCATTTGTAAACTCTAGTTTTAAGGGCTGTTTATTAAGGTGTGCGAAGTTGCAGATTTGTCTGAGATTATTCATCCTCATGGCCCAAATGAGAGTACGTGGAGAACTTTTGTCCGTGAGTATGCCTTTGAATACTTATTTTGAATCTGCCTTTAACAACCCCTGTACAATATAACAGAAAGTAGATTGTAGGAAGCTGTTCCTCTTACCTTGATCCTAAAGAGATAGCCATATAGGGATTATGAATTGGAGCAATGCTTATGATAATAGAGTTTGGTGCTGTGTTTGTTATTGCCTCTACGTTTTCCAATGGATTGCATATGACTGTGATAAAGAAACAGTCTATGATAGCTAAACAAAGAGGTAGTCATTTCAGTTTATGTTTGAACTTCCACTCTTCTATACTAATCAAACAAAATGATATCCAGCTGCTTACTTTAGCTATAAAACATTGTTTTATCGTATGCTTCTGTACATATCTAGAAATATGTTATGTAAATCATTTTAATATGAGAAAGTTGAGGGTTCAATTGCATCAGAATCAGGAAATACAGGGTTAGGATAGCCAATTTAAACTCAGACCCCTCTCCTCATTATCAGCAATGTAATGGTGCCTTTCATTTCATGGATTTATTGTTTGTGACCGTTTATGTTATATGTGAGTATCAGGTAATGGGTGACAGGCAAGACTGCAAACCTGAGGAGGACCATTCTTCCTTAGGATTGTAGTCAATTCTAATTCATCATTTTACATACATAATCCCCGAGCAGTGCAAGCCTGAGACATGTGAGCATCTGTTCATTGAATGCACCTCTCTCCATGCCAACGACATATCACATGGAGCACATCTGAGTTTCACCAAATCATCGGGCTCCTGGACAGACAGGCTTTTACACATTAATAAGTCTTTTGTCAGTAGCATTTGTGTGATCATATTTATTCACATAAGAAGGCATCCAAAGAAAAAAATTAGAAACTATAAAAAGGCATGAAAAGAAAAATAAGTTTTACATTTTGCTGAATGTCTTTCCTAGCCCTTATGGGTGTTTCCACATTTCTATTTCACAAAGTTGACATGTTATTCAAACAGTTATATAGGCCATTTATTTCAAAGTTAATATTTTTGACCATTCTTCCACCACAATAAATATTTTTTATAACATTATTGATTAAGGCCATGTATTTTCATTGTGTAGAAGTGAAAATCATTTTCATAACTACTCTCCTGTTTGGGGACTTTAAATGTTTTTCTATTATAAAAAAGCCTGCATTGTACCAACCTTAATTTTGTTAGAATACTTTTTTAGAAATAGAATTTGTGTCCAGGGCAAAAAAAAAATTTAAGGCTTTTAATATCTATTTGCATATTGACTTTAAGAAAGTTTATTGTGTATCAATTTATAGTCCCTGGACAACGTTTCTTTAAGTGGAACTGTTTATGGAATCTTCCATGCTCATATTTTGCTAAGAAACTTATTCAATAAATTCAACTGTTATATCTAATTCTGTATTAGAAACATAAACAATAAAAATAATTTTTTAAAATCTAGATCTAAGCTTTTATTCTTATATTGAATGAGGACACACTGTTGAGTGTAATGAGGACACACTCTTACACGAGTTTAAGAATGTACTTATTTCTTCCATCCTGAACTGATTGAATTCTCTTCAATATCCTGAATCTTATTCATGAAAAAGTCTCCTTGAATTTGTAAGTTTCATTGCTGCTGTCTGATTTCTCATTTTCCATACAGAGGGCTGCATATGAAGGGATCTTTTTCTTCCTCAAACACCTAAGCCAGTAGAATTGAGCCAAAAATATGCAATTAGGCAAGACTCTCCAATGTTCAGTTGGCAGGTGGCTACATACACAGGAGTAAAACAGGCTTGTGAGTTCTGGCTTTGGTAGGGCAGTTGCGCCTTCTCCATACCACTTGTCCACCAGCCTGCAAGTGATGTAAGCTGGCTGTGGCCTTAATAATGTCACAATGGCCTTCTTCCCCTACACTTCAACCTCCTACCCTTTCCCTTCTCTCTTTCTCTGGGTCTCTTATGAGGAAAGAGTCAGAAAAGAAATGCAATCAATAAGAAAACACTAAAGTGAAGGTGGGTGACAAGCAACTGCTGCCTACAGCCAAAAGGGCACAGAACAGGCCCAGCCTCATTTTATTTGTAAGCTCGTATCACAGCCTTTGGCATAATCCTTTGGGATAAATTTTCTAAACTTTTGAATCTCTGAGTAAGCGAATGGATGGAGAGGGAAACTTGATAGTGTAACAGCGCACAGAGGCTGAGTGTGTGCATCCACCAAAACACACATACCTCCATGCCTATTTGTGGGAGTACCTTAAACTCATCGAACATGAAATAAAATGGTCAGCAATATCAAACGTAGTAAATATAGTCCAATATTTAAGATCGTTTTGTGACCACAATCTCATTATTCCATTGGAAGTAAACACTGTATTTGCTTGCTCCAATCCTTTGATAGAGTGAGACAGCCAGATTGACATAACCTAAATCTTCTGATTCTTAAACCAATGATCCATATTTCTGGTTGAGCACTCTATACATTGCTTTCTGCCACATCCTCAATCTCTACCAGAGGAACACATGGCTGTACCAGGCACTGCGGGAAGGCCCGTGAGTTCAGAGCGTGGAGCAGATGCGCGAGGTGGCCTCGGGAGCGGCCCGCATCCGTGGGGAGACGCTGGGCCTCATCGGCTTTGGTCGCACGGGACAGGTGTTGCAGTTCGAGCCAAGGCCTTTGGATTCAGCGTCATATTTTATGACCCCTACTTGCAGGATGTGATCGAGCGGTCCGTGGGCGTGCAGAGGGTCTACACCCTGCAGGATTTGCTGTATCAGAGCGACTGCGTCTCCTTGCACTGCAATCTCAACGAACATAACCACCACCTCATCAATGACTTTACCATAAAGCAGATGAGGCAGGGAGCATTCTTTGTGAACCCAGCCCTTGGTGGCCTGGTGGACGAGAAAGCCTTAGCACAAGCCCTCAAGGAGGGCACGATACGAGGGGCAGCCCTCGACGTGCATGAGTCGGAGCCCTTCAGCTTTGCTCAGGGTCCGTTGAAAAATGCCCTGAATCTCATCTGCACTCCTCACACTGCCTGGTACAGCGAGCAGGCGTCACTGGAGATGAGGGAGGCAGCTGCCACCGAGATCCGCCGAGCCATCACAGGTCGCATCCCAGAAAGCTTAAGAAATTGTGTGAACAAGGAATTCTTTGTCACATCAGCGCCTTGGTCAGTAATAGACCAGCAAGCAATTCATCCTAAACTCAATGGTGCCACATACAGATATCCTCCAGGCGTCGTGGGTGTGGCTCCAGGAGGACTTCCTGCAGCCATGGAAGGGATCATCCCTGGAGGCATCCCAGTGACTCACAACCTCCCGACAGTGGTACATCCTTCCCAAGCGCCCTCTCCCAACCAGCCCACAAAACACGGGGACAATAGAGAGCACGCCAACGAGCAATAGCAGAGAATGCCGGAAGGTAATCACTCAGATACACTTGGGACCAAGAGACAGTGAAAAATAGATGAACTAAGAGAAAAAGAATCGGATGGTCTTTGTAACTGATTCTGGGCATATGCATCATTGATGTTGCAGTGTTAAAACTACAAGAGCTAGAAAACTGAAGATGTCGTCTGCTTACGGAAGCGCTGAAAGACTAGGATGTGATTTATTAACGATCAACTTCTGTTATTGTGTGTTAAGTTTTTCATCTGTGCATCAAATCACAAAGAATAAATTGAGCTTTTTCTTTATCAGTCCCTTGGGCACAGCAGGTCCTGAACACCCTGCTCTACAATGTTGCATCAAGAGTTCAAACAACAAAATAAAAAATATTAAGAGGAAATCCCCATCCTGTGACTTGGGTCCCTTAAGTCTACAGGGGCTGGTGACCTCTTTTTTGCTAATAGGAAAATCACATTGCTACAAAATGGGGAGAAAACTGCTTGCCTGTGGTAGACACCTGCACACATAGGATTGAAGACAGTACAGGCTCCTGTACAAAGAAGCGTCTCACATCTGAACTGCATACTGAGCGGGCAAGTTGGTTGTAAGTTCAGTAAAACCTTCTGATGATGCAAAAAAAAAAAGTATTAAGCTCCACAAGCTGTTTGTACTCAAATATATTTTCTCAGTTTCAGATCCTCTGCTATTTTATTGAGTGGAAAGTCTTGAGCTAAAAGGGTTCAAGAAGAAAAATGTTGCATTTCCTTATGTCTCAGGAAACACGTTTTATGGTAACTTGTCAGATTGTCTATGAACAAACCCACTTTTTTAGACATTGATAAAATCTTCTTTTCTTCACGTGCTATTTTATACAAGAACACTTCAGATGTATTAGATGTGACTGATTTTAACAAATCCTATTAGATTTGTATCAACTAGTTACATGTTCTATTCATAGTCTTTTGTGAATCATGGCCTTTTTGTTTAAAAAGATGGCCTATTTTGAGCCTTTGTATAGGTACATTCCTGTTTTTGTGACAAAAGAAAAATTTTAAAATTGTCCCAAACAGAAAAATAACGGCTATTAGAAGTATGTTTTGTTTTAGTGTGAGTTACCATTACTGTATTTGTTTATTGAAAAGGTGGAATTTAGCGTTCAGTGCAGTTTTCAATAAAAAGTAATTAAAATTTGTTAAAAAAAAAAGAAAAATAGTGTTTTATCTTCCTTTGTCTTACATTTCAGACAAGTTCCTATATGCTTCCCTTTTTATTATCTATGTATGGATTCCAACTTTTTCACCCTGGTAAAAGAGGCAGACTTTTCAAGCTTATAACAACTGCTTATCTAATTGTATTTTAATGGAGTACACATTATTGTGTTTTTTGCTGCAGCAGCATTTTTTTTATTTTTATAGACTCAGGGGTACATTTACAGGTTTGTTACATGGATATGTTTTGTAATGGTGAGGTTTGGGCTCCTAGTATGCCCTTCACCTGAATAGTGAACATAATACCTCATTGGTAATTTTTCAGTCCTTACCCCTCTCTACCCTTCCCCATTTTAAAATTCCCAATGTCTATTATTTCCCTTTCTATGTACGTGTGTGCCCATTGTTTAGTGTCCAGGCAGTATTTAATTTTCTGTTTCTGAGTTATTTTACTTAGGATAATGGCCTCTGACTCCATCCATGTTGCTGCAAAAGAAATGATTTCATGTTTTTTATGGCTATGTAGTATTCTATGGTACACATAAACTACACTTTCTTTATCCAGTCATCCAGTGATGGACGCTTAGGTTGATTCCACGACTGTGCTATTGTGAATATTGCTGTGATAGACATATAAGTGCAGGTGTCTTTATTCTTCTTTTCCTTTGGTGTAAGGAAAAGTATGTATTAAATATGTTAGAATAGGTAACTATGCACATGCATGTGCACACACAAACACTACACATGCACACATACCTCACACTTACACCAGGACCTAAGAATCCAAGGCAATTCAGAGCCTGAAGCATCATTTTGCAGTGTATAAAATGAAACACATTTCCATAAAAAACTAGCATCATCACACAGTGTGTTTCAGTTTTGTTGTTGTTTTGGTGGTGGTGATAGTGGGTTTCTATCGGACCCCAGGTACGAAGAGTTAATCATATTCAATTCAAAGCTCTTGATCACCAGTCATCTGAGCAAGCTCCCTCTAATCTATATATTTACTCCCTTTTAGCCCTCTTTTTTCTCATCCACATAGATAGCTATTTTAACATGTCTAATATGTGGCTTTCACTTGTAAGCATGCTCTATAAGACAATTTATAAGTTTATGGCATCATTCTTAAATTTTAAAAAAATCTATTTCTTTCAGCTTTTAAATGTTTCAAAGTGTGTTTTGTGCTTTCAGCTTTAAAAAAAGAGAGAGAGAGAAAGAAAACTCCCCCTCCATACTATCACTATTAGAAACAAATTATTCTCCTAGGAGACTTCTCTCTCCAGTCCTTCTAATCTACTTGTTTTCCAGACTGAGTTCCGCCATCCTTTGCTCCATTGCTCTCATTCTCTCCCAGCTCTCTCATCTTTTGGACTTTGCCAAAACACAATGGAAATTATGCCAATTATTTGCCAGAATGCAAATGTGTAGATGGAAGTTTCAAAAGATAATTTTCTAATAAGCCATATTTATCATGACTTTTTCATTTGCATGTTGTTCCATATTCATCCCTATACAATATGGCTAAGAAAACGTAGTCTGTGCTGGGTGCTTGGGAAAACAGAGGGAAAATGCATGCTTCTCAATCCTTTTATTCCAACCATCACATTAAGATTTAGAAAAAATAAGCCTGTTAGAGAACAATCAAGGCAGCGTTTAACTAGAAGCCAAAGCCAATTTTTCTAGAACTTTATATTTCTAGTGAGCCCTTCACCTGAATAGTGAACATAATACTCCATTGGTAATTTTTCAACCTCACTCCTCCCTACACTGCCCTCTTTTGAAGTCTCCAAGGTCTATTATTTCCCTCTGTATGTCCATGTGTACCCAATGTTTAGCTTCCAGGCAGTATTTCAGCAAAATCACTGGGGTTGATGTGGTCAAACAAGTCTTTGTCATAGTCTTCTTCCTTTTTCTCCATTAATCTATTAATAACTCTAATTCACAGATGAGGAAATTTAGATTTAAAGGGGGTAACTAATCCAACACCATATAATGTTGGGACCAGAATCAAGGGTTTTTTTAACTCTAAAATCTACACACTAAAATGGGTTCTCCAATTATTTACTAGTATGGTCAAAACTTTATGTGGCATTATAGGGATGTCTCCATTATTCTGTAGTCCTCATTTATTCAACAATTTAGGGCCATCCTGTGTGTCAGGTGCTGTGCTAAGCATTAGAGATAGAGAACTTAGATAGTACAGCATCTTCTCTAGTTAGTTGAAGGCCTGAGCAAAGCAAATCAGGTGAAGTTTAGTAAAGTGCACATCAAGGGCATTCATAAAGTGGAAAAATATAATAAGGAAGCCTAAAGAGCAACGAGCACAAAATTGAACCCCACTGTGGCTTACTGTAGCTTCAACTAATTTTTCTGCAAAATGAGCCTGCCATTCCTCAATACAGTCTCACCCCTGATTGGTATCCCACATATTGGACTCATTCTCATGACTTTCGATCAAACATGACATATTAGTACGTTTATTATCATGGCCATTCAAAATGATCCTTTGGGTTTTAACCTTCGGTTGTTAATTTTATAAATATGATCTAAAATCTGCTTCTGATTAAAAGATGAAGATTTCCTAAAATCCATGTAACAATCTATTTGTTTCACTCTTTAAAAAGCTGTTCCCTGACATCCATAAAGCAGCAATGAATGAAAATAAGAAAAGTGTCATTTTGAAAAATATGTCCTAAAATCTTGTGTAGGCCCTGTAGAACTTTGAGCTAATGAAGCCATAGTTTGATTCTTGCCCTCTCTGATCCCACCAATCATCGATGTTGTAAGCAGTATCATGACAAAACAGACAGGATATGGAAACAAATGCTGGTCAAGACTCTCAAAAGGGTCACCTCCAGGTCACTCATCCACATGAGCAGCATTTTACGATTTGGTTCAGTGCTGCCTGAGACACACATTAACTTTAACTGAAGCAAATTTCTGAAGATTTTCTCAAGAATGAGTCCAAGCAATTTCCCTTCTTTCTTCATTTGTAATGTGTTGACATTAATTAGTACATAATTCCTGGAATGTGTTCAGGCTTCAGTGAAAGACAGAAAGGAATGGTATTGGAGCAGATTAGGCACACAGTCTCCTGGCCCAGTTCCAAAGAATGAAGAAACTGCCTGCTGCTCTCAGGATCAGGTCCTCCTTAGTCTGATTCATAGTTCTCATTAGGAACCAAAAATCTTAAAAGAGAAAAGGAATTCGTTCTACTTAATAACAGTAATCACTTTTTCTTAAGAAACTCAAAATATCCTGGGTTATAGTCCAAGATCTGTGAAGAATAAAAGATAAAGTCATTTAATGACTATGCATGGTGACTTTAGCAAACCAGAGTCAAATGCAGGCCTGACTCCAGGACCTTCTGGCTTTATGTTACTTAAATTTTATATATTTCTTTATACATCCCTGATCCAACAGCTTCTACATGATGTAGCAGCTTCTACATTTCAATGAAAATGAGCTTTGTAAAGGATAGCCTCACGGTATCAAGTAGGCTATATTTAAAATCAAAGTATGGCAAGATTGAAAGAGTAGTATGGAGTACTCCAGGTATAGTAGGTCTTTGCCTAGTAAGAGAAGTCTTCTACTTTGTCAAAGAGCTGTGATAGTCTAATGCCATTTCAGAGCCACACTGGAAAATGTTATTAAAGGCCCCTGTTTACCCTCAACCTGGTATATTTGGCTCTTCATTTATAAAACATATTTGATTATTAGAAAGCTGGGATAGGGAATGCACAATTAATAATAAATTATGAGAAAAGACCATCAAAATTGTGTTTTTTAAAAGAGTATCTGAAGCCACGTGCAGTGGCATAGGCCTGTAATCCCAGCTACTTGGGAGGCTGAGGTAGAAGGAATGCTTGTGGTTAGGAGTTCAAGACTAGCCTAAGCAACATAGCAAGATCCTGTGTCTATAAAATGTAATTTAATTTAATTTAAAAACAGAGTAAATACCACACAGATACTAATAAATGATATAGCAATGACAAGCCTGGAACAGCAGTAATACATACACCAACATAAATAGTATCTGAGGAAAACAAAGAAAATCAGACTGAGATTTTATAACCTAGCCCCATTTATAAAAATTTAAAATGCAAGTACACAAAACAGCAATACACATTTCACGAGAACACATACAAACACAACAATACATAATAAACACATTAGGTTATTTTCTGGAGGAAAGAAGGAAATAGATATGAGAAATGGGACAAAATAGGATGAAGAAATAAAAGAGGGTCTTCCCCAGGACCTGTAATGATAAGGAACCATGAGCTAAGGAATATGATTAACTCAACTCTGCATTTGCACTAAAAAAAAAAAAAAAAAAAAAAAGTCCAGAGCTAAATAGATGACATAGAACTTCTGGCTTCCAGTTTTAACCTCTGCTGTGCTTTAAGGCAATATTGTGAAGTCTAGCCTATTAACAAACACATCACAAGCAAACCCCTCACTATGTATGCTCATGCTCATGACTGGGATTGCAAGAACACTACACAGAAATCTACAGAAGAGGGGACCATGTGTGCACACTGTCTTCCTACATGTAAGCAAGGAAAAACAAACTTTCCTGCAGTAACAGGAAATAAGACTTAGTGCATGTGATTTTTTGTATTTATTTGAGCCTTTTAGTTTGTTATCACTTATTAGGGAAGCATCAGCTAAACCTGATCCACATCCAGGCAAAAGGCAAAATTACCTGTTATAGACTATTCACTTTCCAGTCAAGACACTTAGATTGGCAGGTAAGAATACATATATTAAAGAAACACCCAATATTTTCAGCAAGACAGTAACTGAGCAAATTTTCTCTTGTCATCTTTCCTTTAGCCTACTCTCGCAGATATGTGTCCATATTCATACCTATAACAATAGTCTAACATTATCTAACTTGCTTAGAAGAGAAAAAATAGTGTTACTATTAAGGCAAGACCTCATAGCAATTATGAAAATATAATCTCCTTCAAATTAATTTTTAAAACAACAATGGATATTTTAAGCACTAGTTTCTTGTTGGTGGTGGATTTTCCTTTTTTTTTTTTTTTTTTTGCACACTTTGCATGAAAGTTTTAATACTTTAGAAGCCTTCAGATTTTATGAACCCAAACATAATGCTTGTGAATACCTGTGGAGACCTCCAACCCAAAGCTCCCTCTCAGGGAATAGCCTGAATATTAAAAATTCAGCAGAACTGGTTTTAAAATAGTTGAGCTTTTCAAGGGGATGGGTAATCTATCATAATGGAACATTAACTTCACTTGAAGTACACACTTACAGTTCTGTTTTTATGACGCCGTTATGATCTTTACTCCTAGTCTTGTTATTCTGTGATCAGAGTGTGAAAATACTGCAGAGATAAGTGACAAAGAGCTTAGTTGCCAGTTAGTTGAGGTTTAAAAGTTATTTGCCAATAGATTTTTCAATGCAAGATTTTTAAAAGGCCATTATCTGTCATTGTAAAAGAAATGCGGCCTGTGGTTCATGCAATTAAAATAACTCCTAATTACATGAGATTAGATTTGCTTTCTTCATAGTCTATTTCATATGGAATAAATCAAAGGATTCATCCACTTCTTTTTTTTTTTAATATCCTTAAACTCATGTCTTCTTCCTGAGCAAGAGATATGATGTAGCTTGGCTACTGTGTGGATCAACCTAGTGACCTGCACAAAGTGAAAGAAAGAGTACCAGCGTTACCTCCTCCCAAAAAGTAGAAGTTATTTTAGAGTAAAGGAATAAAACACTTAGCCGTTCTTCTAATGCAGTTCAGCATATGCAATTTTTTATCTAAATGACAGATTCATTTATTTAAATCTCTATTCATAAGAAAACCCTTATTTTAGAGTCAATATTTAATAATATTCAATAAATAAAAAATATTTATTAAGCTCTTGCAATAGGCCAACCATAGTTCTAGTCACTACAGTTGTGTTCCTCTAAGCATGACTTTCAAATTACCTACAACTGAGTCACTAGAATTAATACCAATATCTCAATTACCATTCCCCAACCTAGAATCAGAATCTCAGAGGACGGGACCCAGGAAACTGAACTGTTGAAAGCACCCCGAAATTATTTTGAAAACCCCAATTTAAAAACTTATTCCCTGCCATCAGAATGAGAATGCGGGTAGGAGATAGTAGATCTAGACTTAGGGTAAATAAAAGCTAAGCAATAATTCGTGTCACTTGTGGAATAAACCATTTAATTGACAATGCTCTACTCTGTATTCTTACCTTCTTCCGACATGGCAAACCCTGAAACCTCATGTTCAGTTGGTATTATCATAAAATGTTAGTGTATCTCCACAATAAGTTGAACTGTCTTGCCAGTCCACAGGGGACATGTAGCATTAGGTAAAAAATCACCTTTCTTGATTTAAGCCACTGAGATTTGTGGGACTGTTTGTAACTGCAGCATAACCAGTTTGTCCTGACTGATGTAGACATACCTGCCATCTTTTCTCCTATAGAAAGGGTTACTATTATTCATTCTTTGCCTTGAAACTAGCAAAAGTGAATAAGAAAATCCAGAACAATCAGGCATTTTAAGAATAGAACATCTAAAGAACAATATTTTAATTAATAACACTATTGACTCTTTCCATGTGTTAGGCACTTTGCTAAGGGTTTTCTATGTGAAGATTTACAGACAGGACTTGCCTAGCAGAGGCAATACTGAGAGCAAAGACCCTAAGACTACAATGAGCCTGGCATGTTTATGGAAGAAAATAAGAGACCCATGTAACTAAAATGTATTTGAGGGTAGGAAGAGAATGGTAAAGGATGAGGAGTAAGAGTTAGGATCCGAAAATTTGTTAGGAACCGGATTGCACAGGCCTTGTGAGCCATGGAAAACATTTTAGATTGTATTCTTTTTTCAATGGAAGCCATTGGAAAGCCTTAAGCAAGAAACTACATTAGAGTAAAGAGGAGCACAAATCATGAACTACAGAAAGAAAAAATAAATTTTTCCATTAAATATATTGGTACTTAACTGTCATCTTTGGTCCATTTTACTTGTGTGCCCTATATAGTCATATTTAATCTAGCCTTTATAAAAATATTATTTCTCCAAAATTAATTTAAAAATGTTTATCTTTGTGGTGGATTCCCATATATCAATAAAACTACTTTTTGTTTCATTTAACAAACATTTATATAGTCTTCCTTTGCAACCGACACTGTGGTGCAAACATAATTGGGACAATATATCAAACTCTGTGAGGAATCTCTCTAGCTTCCTCAACTCCTTTTTGCTAAGACCATTTCACCTTCTTTCCAATGAATCCTCTTTTGTCTTCAACCAACATCAATCCTCTTTGTTTACAGACTGAGCCACAAATTCCTCAACGTTCTTGGCTTCTTTTCCCTTCACCCCCACTCTGTGTTAAACACCATTGACCTAAACTTGACTTCAAAGATTGATCATGCAGGAACTATCACTGAGACTTGGCCATGCAGAACATGAGCTCTTTTTGCCACTACCTATGAAGGGAGTGGAAGGGTAGAGAGGGAAAGTTACCAAGGAATAATGGGAGGAACCAATCAGATCCCTCAGCTAGACCCAATTCCTCAATGAACTCAGCTGTGCTGCAGCATTAGAGAAGCAATAAGAAATATGATTTCTATATTTTGTTCTATTTCAGTGAGTCACCTGATCAGGATGATTCAGGAACCTTTTATGGGAAATGCCATAGAGACCTAAGTACAACATATTCTTTAGATTCCATAAGGCCAATGTTGTTCCCCTGGTAGCTTGGGATAAGGAGAGATGCTGCCATTGCCATTAGTGCCTACAAAAACTAACTTGGGAAGACATCCCTTTCGTCCATTATATGTAATATGTAAAGGCCGAACTTGCTTTTTACAGTTCCATTATGGAAATTTCCATTACCATGGTTTAGTTAAATAAGACTGGTCCCCAGCAATGTGGTTCACATTTCCATTACCACAGTATATTAACTGTGAGTAATTGCATAAGGCACAAACTTCGCCACTGCCTTGTTAGCCTACAAGTCATTGCATAAATAACAGATACATATCCTGATCAGACCAATCATGTCACCTTTTACAAAGCCTGCTGGTGGTCCATCACTTCACATTTTCTATTCAGTTCATACACAGACAGCAAAGCATGTGACTCTGTTGCCTCCTTGTCTCCCTGTGATAAACCTGTACGACATTTTACAAAAACTGATAATCCAAAAAAGAGATTTGTCAACAAAGATGAAAGTACAGCAAAGAAATGAAAAGTAATAATGCTGGAAATGAAATCCAAATCAAACATTCATGGAGTTATAGAAGAAATTGCCGATGGTGGGCATTTTGACATAGCTGTTGTTAGAGAGACTCTAGACATACGGTCAGAAGTGCTTAGAGACAGCAAACCTATAGACATGAATGAGAAAAGTGATTCTAATGAACAGCATGAAAGTGTCCCAGAGGAAATGCCATATGCTTGCAAAAATAACTTCATGTTAAAGGCACTACCAGAGATAATTCACAACACTGACAGCACCAGGGATACAATGTCAAAATGTGATCAAAATGTGCTAAGGCATAGAAAATGTGCCTTGTATATATCACAAGTTATACTCAAAAAGAAGAAGGCAAGCACTACTCAAACTATTTTTGATCAGTTTTTTACAAAGAAATAAACATTTAATTACCAATGTTTGTAATGTTTTAAGTTACAGTATACTAAATATTATTCTTTTTTATTTTCCTATACAGTACATTTATAACAAACAGAGAGTTTTTAATGTTTGACAGAAATTTTTAAAGGTCATGGAATAATCAACTTTTCCCATTAGCTATGAGCACCACTTTGCAAGGTTTCTGTTTACAAGGTCATTTTTATAGCCCATGTGACTGTGCAAAGTGAGAACTGTCATTACTGAGAGACTCCATAGGTATCCATATTGTCTACTCCCTCTATTCATTGAAGGTTGTAGCTTCTGGTTTTCATGTATTTTGCCTTAAAAACTTTTTTTATTTCCTTATGTTGTTTTCTAATACTAACTAATTTCAAATTTAATTATTTTGCAGGGAAAATCTTTTCAGAATAGAGAACTCGGATGTGATGCTCACCCAATGTCTTTCAAATTTTTCCCTTTTTAGCTAAAGACTGTTTACCAGTCATTTCCTAACAAGATTAAAAGCAAACTAACTCAATAATTAGGAGATTGGGAGAATAAATAACATTTTATTTTTGCAGTGGATTGTTTACCTTTTAAAGAATCTTATAAAATGACAAAAAATTATATAAAAATTTTTTAGGAATACCTAAGTATGAAAAGCAGATTACAAAACACTGTGAAATGTGATTTCATTTTTGTAAAATACACCCATATGTACGTATGCATCTAAAGTGTATGCATATGTGTATGTGCATATGTACGAAAGTAATCAAAATGAAAGATATAATCAAAATGTCAAGGGTGGTTCTCTTTGGGTAGAAGGACTATTGGAAAATTTGTTTCTTTTCCGTGTGTTTTCTGAATTGTCTACAATGGGTATGTAATACTTTTGTAAAAAAGCCTATTTCAAAAACAAATCTGCTCTTTTACCTTTACATTGCTTAATGTTCTGATAATAAAAATGAATATTGGAGCAGGTATTACATTGTGCTTTTTAAGTCTCTCAACATTTTCCACTTGCTTTTTTGTCTATCACAGCCTCAGACCTTCTAATGAGATAGGCAGTCCTGATGGTACTATCTAAGAAAATATATTTTGAAAGATAAAATTTTTTAGCATCAGAACTGAGGCAGACAGGCATTTAGAAGCCCTCCAGAACACTCAAAATTCAAAAGCTCAAATTTCCTTGCCTGTTAATTTTTGCAGTTTCCCAGTCTCAGGGGATGCCCCACCCAGGCATTGTTAATGATTTGAAGAAACCATCTGTGTGGTATAAATGGCAATGCCTGTGTCTGATTAGTTTAAAATAGTTGACAAAATCCACATGGTTAAATAAATCAGGGAAATGGTAACCAAAGCACAGATGTTTACAATCTTCCTGCACAGTCATATAAACATCTGTCAAAAAAACAATGCCTGCTAGCCTGTCTCTCAAATTCACGCACTTAAGTAATTTTTTAAATGCAGTTTGTTGAGCATTTAGTATGTACTACTTCCTATGCTCAATACATTTATTTTCTCATTTAATCCTCACAAGAAACTTATAAGCAGAATACTACTATTTTCATTTTATAGATAAAATTGCAGCTGAGATGTTGAGTAATTCATTTGAGGTCAGACACCAAATCCATAATATTAATCACTTAGTAAGCAAGAATACATAGTTATATTTCAGGCTCAAATATCTACTTATCAGAATTATAGCTGGTTTACAAAACAACAACAACAACTTTCATCTGCAAACAACCAACAACAAACACGACATGAAAACTAGTAGTAAAAGAAGTAACTGTGTACAGACATACTCTGAAAAACCTCACATGTGTATTTATTTCATTCAATTCTTACATAATTGCCAATTGTTTACAAGAAGGGAACAGATTTTATTTATAGCGTGAACACTTTAGCACTGTTTTAAAAGGAACTTTGGGTAAAAGTTAACAAAAATAATAAGAAACACTAAGGCAGAATTAAAATAACCTTTTGGCTTTCCTAAATAAGGAAAAATGTTTTTCCTTATTTAGCCAGGAATACTATTTTAACTAAAAATCATATGAGAAAAGCAAAATTAACGAACTGCATTCCTTTTAGACAGCTCAGTGTATCTCCCACCTCCTCAAATAAACAAATAAATGTCTACCATGGTTGATGATTCTTACTGAAGACATTACACCTAAACTTCCATAACTGTCATTCTTGCTCTGAATTGTTGTTCCTCACTGCAGAAGCTCAAAGCCCTTTTTTAAATCCACCTTGGCCTTTTATCTCTGACCTTTCAAGTCTTCCTGAAATCAAATTGCCAAATTCTGTTTTCTCCTTGCAGAACATCTCCTAATCCTCCTAATATAATTTGGACTGACAAGGCTGAGCTACAGTTTTCAATAATATATCTGCAGATGAAAAAAAGGTTGGCTGGAGGGGTACTCCAAGCACGTTTTCAATTGGAAAAACCAGACGAGAGAGGGCCCCTCCCCTTCACTGGGTGTTGGCACCACAATTGCTACCCGTTGGCTGCCACTACAGCCCCTGGCCTCCAGTGCTGGGTGCTCTGGCTTCTGACCATACGGAGACAGATTTTTTTTTATTAATAATAAAAACTAGTATTTATAGAGTGCTTATGATGTGCTAGGAACCTTGCCAAGTGATTTTATATGCCTTTATAGGACTTAGCTAATTAAGTTACATATCTATGTGCTTCCTGCATTTGGTGAGTTAGAGGGGCTTACTCAGAGGTCCATGTAGTGATTAAGAGCCAAATTAGTTCTCATCTCTTTCTCATTCTCTCATCAACAAACTTTTATTAAAGACCTTCTCTGTGCTAGCACCTTCACTAAGCACAGATCTTACCTATGTGGAGCAACAATCTACTGGGGCAGAAAAATACAAATAAATACTGTAATATAAACGTATTAAGAAATATGTAGAAAGTATTCACATTTTTTTAATGGAAGCTATTTTAATCTGGCTAAGTAAGTTAGTTAAAAGTATCTTCCACCTTGTCTAGCATGCTTCATTATTAGAGTTCTGGAATAAGGTGGTCTGAAGAAGAAGAATGATGCAGTTTGGCTGTATCCCCAACCAAATCTCACCTTGAATTGTAGCCCCCATAATCCCCACATGTCATAGAAGAAACCCAGTTAGAGGTAATTGAATCATGAGGGCAGGTTTCTCCTGTGCTGTTCTGATGACAGTGAATACGTCTCAGTAGATCCGATGGTTTTATAACCATCCTATGTCCCCTGCACACATTCTCTTGCCTGCCGCCATGTAAGAGGCGCCTTTGTTCCTTCTTCACCTTCCACCATGATTGTGAGGCCTCCCAAGTCATGCGGAACTGTGAGCACATCAAACCTCTTTTTATGAATTACCCAGTCTTAGGTATGTCTTCTTAGCTGTATGAAAATTGACTAATACAAAGAATTTCTCAATCCCAGCCAAAAGGACAAAGCTGGAGGCATCACGCTACCTGACTTCAAACAATACTACAAGGCTACAGTAACCAAAACAGTATGGTACTGGTACCAAAACAGAGAGATAGACCAATGGAACAGAATAGAGGCCTCAGAAATAATGCCGCATATCTACAACCATCTGATTTTTGACAAACCTGACAAAAAAAAGAAATGGGGAAAGAATTCCCTATTTAATAAATGGTGCTGAGAAAACTGGCTAGCCATATGTAGAAAGCTGAAACTGGATCCCTTCCTTACATCTTATACAAAAATTAATTCAAGATGGATTAAAGACTTAAATGTTAGACCTAAAACCATAAAAACCATAGAAGAAAACCTAGGCAATACCATTCAGGACATAGGCATGGGCAAGGACTTCATGACTAAAACACCAAAAGCAATGGCAACAAAAGCCAAAATTGACAAATGGATCTAATTCAACTAAAGAGCTTCTGCACAGCAAAAGAAACCACCATCAGAGTGAACAGGCAACCTACAGAATGGGAGAAAATTTTTGCGATCAACTCATCTGACAAAGGGCTAATATCCAGAATCTACAATGAACTCCAACAAATTTACAAGAAAAAAACAAACAACTCCATCAAAAAGTGAGTGAAGGATATGAACAGACACTTCTCAAAAGAAGACATTTATGCAGCCAACACACACATGAAAAAATGCTCATCATCACTGGCCATCAGAGAAATGCAAATCAAAACCACAATGACATACCATCTCACACCAGTTAGAATGGCGATCATTAAAAAGTCAGGAAACAACAGGTGCTGGAGAGGATGTGGAGTTGGTGGGACTGTAAACTAGTTCAACCATTGTGGAAGTCAGTGTGGCGATTCCTCAGGGATCTAGAACTAGAAATACCACTTGACCCAGCCATCCCATTACTGGGTATATACCCAAAGGATTATAAATCATGCTGCTATAAAGACACATGCACACGTATGTTTATTGCAGCGCTATTCACAATAGCAAATACTTGAAACCAACCCAAATGTCCAACAATGATAGACTGGATTAAGAAAATGTGGCACATATACACCATGGAATACTATATAGCCATAAAAAATGATGCGTTCACGTCCTTTGTAGGGACATGGATGAAGCTGGAAACCATCATTCTCAGCAAACTATCACAAGGACAAAAAACCAAACACCGCATGTTCTCACTCATAGGTGGGAATTGAACAATGAGAACACATGGACACAGAAAGGGGAACATCACACACCGGGGCCTGTTGTGGGGTAGGGGGAGGGGGAGGGATAGCATTAGGAGATATACCTAATGTTAAATGACGAGTTAATGGGTGCAGCACACCAACATGGCACATGTATACATACGTAACTAACCTGCACATTGTGCACATGTACCCTAAAAGTTAAAGTTTAATATAAAAAAAAAAAGAAAATTGTATGCAAAAAAAAAAAAAGAATTTCTATCATCTTGAGTAACTTGCTAGAGCATCATCTAGAAAATTCAAAATCACATTCAGGTATTTAATCACTCCCATGTTCAGCCCATTATTTGAGACCCTGCTCCAAGGCTCTTGCTTTGTCCAGGTCAGTTGTCACTCACACAAAGTAATTATGTATTTGAAGAATATTTTTGAATACGTATAAATGATCACACACATATATGTGAAGAAAGCAAGCAGAAAATTGCATATGAGTTATGATTTCATTTTGGATGAAAAAGAAAAAGCACCCCAGTAGATAAACATGTATTTGCAAATAAAAATATTAGGAGGAAATGTGATACGGTATTATAATAATTTGAGAGTTTCTTTTCTTCTATATACTATTCTATATTTTATAATTCTATAAATATAACCATTTAGAAATTTTATAATCAGAAAAAGTAAATATCTAATATAACTTAAAATCAAAAGAAAGATGATTGTAAAAAATCTGCTTTGTATAATGTATTTCTAATTATTGTTTTATTGAGTTTAAGAACATATGGGTTTAAGAAGTATGGTCATGCTATTTTCAAGAAATTTTTTTCTGTTAAGAGTCCAAAATAAAGCAAAGAGAAGTTTTGTTGAAATAGGGTACCTAAATCCAAACAGATTCTATTCACTGTCTTATCATGAGACTTGAATTCACTCAACAATGGCCTCTCATCAACCACCTACTAGAGAAGAAAGGGAAAGACAACCGGCTGCTCAGATAGATGGTCTCACACATGCTCTTTTGAAGACTCTAACACTGTCCAAGATTCTTCTTCTAGCTTCCTTGAAGGGGAAACTAATATTCCCCCCTTCCATATATATACCCCCCAAGAATTCATATTTTAAAATATTTCTAAAATACAAAAAATTCTGGGGCTGAGGACAGAAACAGAAAATGCCTACAAATAGTCCCATGAGATCTTTTTGAAACAATGGAAATTTTCTAGAATTCGATTGTGGTGGTTGCAAAATTCTGTAAATTTATTAAAAATCATTGAATTATACACTTAAAATGAGCACATGTTGTACCTCAATAAAGGTTACAAAAAAATAAAAACAGTAATGTAATTGAACACAGGAAAGAATTACCATCACAGATGAAAATGTTTGAGGAATTCTGAAAGCTATTAAGGAACTAAGATTTATTGAAAGAGATATCAGACCAAGAGGACCAGCAACACATTTTACAAGGCCCAGTACAAAATGAAAATCCAGCACCCTGTCCAAAAGTCATTAAGAATTTCAAGAGGGTGAAAGGAGAGCATTAAACCAAGTGCAAGGGCCCTCTTGAGTACAGAAACCTGTGGGACTGCTGCACAGGTCTCATATCCTAAAACCAGCCATGCAGGTAAGAAAAATCTTACTCTGAAATATGGAAGAGAAGAATTCTATGAAGTGTGAAGGATGCTCCAAACTAAGAGCAAAGAGATCCAAGAATTAGGTAGGTCTTGGTGGTGCTCACAGGGGAACTGGAGAATGCACATGCAGCTACAGACAGGTCAGCATCTACTTCGCCTTCTGTTTATGCCGAACAATAGCTGAGAGATAAGAGCGGCCTTTACTTCTGGACTAAAGCACAAATGCAGGAAATGGGGTTGCAGACACAGAGGAATGCTTCAGGTTGATAGTGTTTAGCAAGAGGATAAGGAGCCCACAAACCAAGTAGACACACCACCTGCATGCCCACTCCAGTGGCACAAACCAACCCTCCCTCACAATAACTGAAGGAAAGTTCCCCTAGTCAGAAGTTCCCCAATTCACAAATGGGAAAATAGGAGTTTAAATATCAGCATAAAATGAACTCAACAAGCAATCATCATCCAACATTTGAAGAAAACCAAAACAGTAAAAAGAAGAAATAAATTCTGAAAACAGAATAATTAAAATCCAAGAGAAAACAAGCCATTTTTAAAATTAGTATTGTTAACATTTGCTAAGAGAATATCTCATCTGAAAATATAAACAAAATAGGTGTTTGTGGGATGAAAACAACTACAGATCTTGAGTTTTAAAGAAATAGGCAGTGGTTTACTCTTTCAGTTTATTAAGAGAATGTTTGGCAGGTGTCTTTGGTTTTAATGTAGTTTATCAATCTTTCTTTTTATTGTTAGTGATTTGTGCATTGTGTTTAACAAATCTTTGATCATTCTAAGGTCATAAAGATATTTTATGTTGCATATGTTATCTTGCAGATGCCTTATTTTTTTCATCTTTCACATTTATAACTACAATCCACCTGGAATTGCTTTTGTGTGTTCAGTAGGGTGAAGAGAAGGTGTAGATTGCTTTATTTTCTCCCATACAGATACTGAATTGATCCGGCATCATTTAGTGAAAAAACTATTATTTCTCCCCTGGTCCAAAGTGTCCCTGTGTTGCATATTATCCACAGATGAGTCTGTTTCTAGGCTTTCCACTGGGCTTTTTGTTTATACTTTGGACAATACTAATGTCTTAATTGTTCTAACTACATATTAAGCCTTTATATTCAGCAAAGTATATCCCTCAACTTCATTCTTCCTCAAAATTGTCTTAGCTATTTTTGGCCCTCTGAATCTCCATATAAATTTTTGAACCAGCTTTTTAACTTCCACAAAGTAAAGCTGCTGAGGTTTTGACTTGAATTGCATTGAATCTGGAGACCAGTATAGGAGGAACTGACATCTTTAAATGAAAAAAACAAACAACCCCATCAAAAAGTGAGCAAAGGATATGAAGAGACACTTCTCAAAAGAAGACATTTATGCAGCCAACACACACATGAAAAAATGCTCATCATCACTGGCCATCAGAGAAATGCAAATCAAAACCGCAATGAGATACCATCTCACACCAGTTAGAATGGCGATCGTTAAAAAGTCAGGAAACAACAGATGCTGGAGAGGACATGGAGAAATAGGAACACTTTTACACTGTTGGTGGGACTGTGAGCTAGTTCGACCCTTGTGGAAGACAGTGTGGCAATTCCTCAGGGATCTAGAACTAGAAATACCATTTGACCCAGCAATCCCATTACTGGGTATATACCCAAAGGATTATAAATGATGCTGCTATAAAGACACATGCACACATATGTTTATTGTGGCACTATTCACAATAGCAAAGACTTGAAACCAACCCAAATGTCCAACAATGATAGACTGGATTAAGAAAACGTGGCACATATACACCATGGAATACTACGCAGCCATAAAAAATGATGAGTTCATGTCCTTTGTAGGGACATGGATGAAGCTGGAAACCATCATTCTCAGCAAACTATCACAAGGACAAAAAACCAAACACCGCATGTTCTCACTCATAGGTGGGAACTGAACAATGAGAACACTTGGACACAGGAAAGGGAACGTCACACACCAGGGCCTGTCATGGAGTGGGGGGGGCGGGGAGGGATAGCATTTGGAGATATACCTAATGTAATGACTAGTTGATGGGTGCAGCACACCAACATGGCACATGTATACATATGTAACAAGCCTGCACGTTGTGCACATGTACCCTAGAACTTAAAGTATAATTTTTAAAAAAAAGCTTTCCAGCAATGAATATGTACATCTTTCCACTTATTTAAATCATCTACAATTCTCTCAAAAATGTTGTTTGGTATAAAGAAATAAGATTGATTTTTATATTGACCATCTCTTTAGATACTTGAGATTTTCTACATACAGAGATGTATGATCTGCTGATACTGAGAGTTTTATTTACTCTTTTCCAATTCTGCTTGTTATTTCTTTGTTTTTTAATCTTATTGCTCTGACTGGAACTATAGTACAATGTTGAATAGAAGCAGTGAGTGCAAGCATTCTTGTCTCATTCCTGATCCCAAACATTTCATAGTCCATGCCTTAGTCAACTTTAGTAAATTATGTTATATGATTTTTCAAAGTAGTTGTATAATTTTACACTTCCAACAGCAGTATGAGAGTTCCAATGGGAATACGGAGCATCTACATCTAGAGTCTTAAAGTCTGTCTTAATATTTCCTCCCTTCTCTCTTCCATTTCATAATTCAATCACTGAAAGGAAAAAAAACCAAAACTATTACAGATGGTTGCTTCTCTGAGAATGAAGTGAAAATGGAGAGGTTTGGCAGAGAATGAATCCAGGAGGAGGTGTTTGGTTTACTCCATATTCTTCTATATTGTCACTTAATTTATATTGCTAGTATAATTTTGTGTATTATTTTGTTTTAATTTCCTAGAAATGAAATTGAAAGATAAGAAGGTAAAATGGAAATAGTATTTAAAATGAACAAATATGAAAACTTTGAAATTAAGTATATAAGAGCAAAAAATGCCCTTTTTAATGGGACAGGACACTGACTAATGACACGGAGAGACCAAGTGCAGGGAATGTACTACACAAATGTGGCTATGATCGCATCCTCCAATCATCCTCATGGTCTGAGGCTTACCTTCACACTCCAGAGAGGCTTGTGCCAGGACAATAAATGAAGAGGATTGGATCTTCACGAGCTTAGACTTCATTTGAAGTGTTTATTTTAGCCTTTTTCCAAAATATTTGGATATCCAAATATAGGAATTATAACATAAATAAGCCTCTGGATCTGAATGTTCATTAACATTTTTAAAAGTTTTCTTCCCTACTAAAATTTCATAGTGATTTTTTCCATTGAGGAGAAATTATGTTTTATATTTCTTCTCCTACCTGTTTTGAAAAATAAAAATGAGAATCTGGAAAACAAAGAGTATTGAGTCTTCAAACTCTACTTAAACTAAATCATATTCAGGTCTCCTGCACATTTTCACCTGCTCTGAAGCTCTATTCCATAGCACAAATATTTTACTAGGGGAATTTAGAGAGCTTATCTGCCACCATGCCATTAATTCTATCTTATTAGTATTACTTTATTCGGTGCAACAAAAAGAAAGTTGCATGATATTTCCCTCTTTAAGTCCAATTTTTATCACAAGATTTGCTTGCTTCTCTCTTCCTTGGCAACACTTCTCTCTTAAAGAATGCCAAATTCTTACATGAACCTAAATGCGATGGTGATGAAATCAGTGTTTGAGTTGTATTCTCTGATTCATCTGGATAAACTGGATAGAGGACTGTCCTTCTAGCTCAGGAAGACACCTGAGTGTGTCCTCTTAGTGCAATCCTATCTCTAAGCCATCCCTTCCCACACCAGTGAGGTCTTCATCTATTCTTAAACAATCCTATGTTATATAATATTAAAATAGAGTATGTCATGCCATGCATGGATTGAAAAAAAAACTCAACTGGGCTGTAGAAGAACAGGCTTCCATCCTGGATAATTTCTACTAATCAAGCTAGGTGACTTAAGCCAAGATACAACTTCTTGAGGCTTCAGTTTTCTCACCTGGAAATGCATCATTTGTATTTGATCATCATTAAGGGCCTTTCCAATTCTAATAATCTATATCTAATCATCTATATGAAGCTTAGAAAAGGAACAATTACATTAGTTTCTTAATGGTACAGTTTTAAATTATATTAGAGGGAAAATAAAGTGGTTTTAACTTTTTTATTTACATTTGGAACTGAATAAAACAGGTAAGTGAGAACATTGGTACATTTCAGCAATGTATTTTGTGATATCTTTTGTTCAAGGGAGCAGTTTGGGTGGATGCCAACAGTTCAATTTTTTCACCACTATTCGGTGGACTTCCTACACAACTCTCCACTGCTAGAAATATGAGCAATAATAAATACTTCAGCAATTGATTTCAAACCAGGCTTGTGAAACTCTGGAGTTCTACAAAGCCTTTCAAAGGGTCTGCAAATATTTTATATGAATTTCACTTTTTAAACTATGTGCTAAATATTTTATATGTATAATGTGTATCTCTTTATTCAGAAATATTTTGTTTAGTCATTCAACAAACATTCATGAAGTGATTATTACATGTTGAGAACTCAGGGTTCAGGAACGAACGACACAGACAAAAATTCCTGCCCTCCCCCATGAAATTTACATTCTAGTAGGGGTAGCAAAAAGGAAACAAAATAAATACTATATATAGCATATTAACTGTTTATAAAGGCAGTGGAGGAAAATTAAGCAGGAGCTACAAAATGAAACAAAAATTTAGAGTAGGTGTGTCCGAGCAGGTGGCAGTTCAGTAAGACTTAAAGGATGTGGGGAGCAAGCCAGAGAAATAGTTAGTGCAAAGGCCCTGGGCCAGGAGACTGGGAGTAGCAGTCAGACAACCCTCCACTGAAGGGAGAGGGAGATAGAAAGAGACAAAGCCATAGAAGGAATGGAGGCCTGTGGGTCATCATAGGTCTTTGGCTTTTAACACATAGAAAATCCCTAATGCTTTGATTTGTGCTGTCTTGTACAGTAGTTTTATGTGGAGCTTTCTTGTATTCTCTTTATATTCTGATATGATTTGAATATGTATCCCCTCTAAATCTCATGTTGAAATGCGATTCCCAATGTTGAAGGTGGAGCCTGGTAGGAGATGACTGGATCATGGAGGCAGATCCCTCATGAATGGCTTGGCACCATCCCCTTGGTGATAAACCAGTTCTTGCTCAGTTCACATGAGATCTGGTTGTTTAAAACGGTCTGGGAACTTCCCCCCTCTCTCTCTTGCTCCTTCTAATTCCATGTGACATGCCTGCTTCTGCTTCTCCTTCTGACATGAGTAAAACTCCCTGAGGTCTCACCAGAAGCCAAGCAGATGGCAGCACCATACTTCCTGTATAGCCTGCAAAACCATGAGCAATTAAACCTCTTTTATTTGTAAATCACCCAGTCGCAGCTATTTCTTTATAGTGATGAAAAAAAAAAACTGACTAACAAATATCCATTTGAATATGGCACTGAACAAGGAGATTATATTTCTGCACAATCTTGTTCAAAATCAGGCTGTTACCTACCCATTCAAGTAAAAACTGTGCATTTTTATTACAATAAACATGGGTTAAGTTAAATGACATGCCAGGTCAGGCTTAGTTATATCTACTTATGTCACTTTTGCAACAACAAGCAGTACTCCTGTTGGGAAAGGGAAATTGTGATTTACGTGAGCCTCTTTCAATGAACATAATGACTTGATATGAAGTTTCTAGATGGAATTTGCAGTCATATCTGTCTCAACACCCAACTTATAGTTGAATTTTGCTTGATTGTTCAGTACGAGGAAAATACTGACTTAGACAAGTGTTGCAAAAGGATAGCAGCTTATTGTGCAATCCCAGGATGCTTTTAATAAACTGCTCTGGAAACTGGAAAGGGATATAAATGATATATTTTATTTCCCATTAAAATGAAATAACATAAATATATGATGTTTATTAGGGAAGGGAGGTAAATGGAAAGTAGCAGTTATGGTATGTGTTCTGCTCATTGGCTTCATTAAGAATGGGCTCCCAATGTAAGTATGGAGATTAACCTTCACTGAATATTGAAAAATGATGGTTCTAATCATGGTCAATTTGAGAAAAGTAAAATTTGAGCAAGTCAATAACAGAAGGGTGGGATGGGTACAGACTCAGAAACTTCGACTATTGCTATATTTTAGTGAATTAATAGAAGACATAAAAACTAGGAAGAGAATCAGCTGGCAATGGACAATATACTAACTGATATAAATAAGGATCATTCACTAGTGTTAAAATCACTGGATGACAGATTGTTGGGTAACAGGATATTCACTTATTTACATGATAAAGAATTCTGACAGAGTACTTACTAATTTACAAAAGAGAAACAGTATCTTTATTAAAGAGAAATCTTTCATAAACTACTGATATCGTTTGGCTGTGTCCCCACCCAAATCTCATCTTGAATAGTAACAATCGCCATGTGTCAAGGGCAGGGCCAAGTGGACATAATTGAATCGGGGGCGGGTTTTTCCCATGCTGTTCTTATGATAGTGAATAAGTCTCACAAGATCTGATGGTTTTATAAAAGGGAGTTCCCCTACACATGCTCTCTTGCCTGCCACCATGTAAGATGTGACTTTGCTCCTCGTTTGCCTTCTGCCATGATTGTGAGGTCTCCCCAGTCATGTGTAACTGTGTGTCTATTAAACCTCTTTCCTTTATAAATTACCCAGTCTCTGGTATGTCTTTATTAGGAGCATGAGAACAGACTCATACAGTAAATTGGTACCAGTAGTGGGGCACTACTGTAAAGATACCTGAAAATGTGGAAGTGGCTTTGGTATTGGGTAAAAGTCACAGATTAGAACAGTTTGGAGGGCTCAGATGAAAACAGGAAAATGTGGGAAAGTTTGGAACTTCCTAGAGACTTGTTGAATGGTTTTGACCAAAATGCTGGTAGAGATATGGACAATAAGGTCCAGGCTGAGGTGGTCTCAGATGGAGATGAGGAGCTTTTTGGGAACTGGAGCAAAGGTGACTCTTGTTATGCTTTAGCAAAGAGGTTGGTGGCATTTTGCCCCTGCCCTAGAATCTGTGGAACTTTGAACTTGAGAGAGATGATTTAGGGTATCAGGTGGAAAACATTTTTAAGTAGCAAAGAGTTCAAGAGGAAGCAAAGCATAAAGCTTTGGAAAATTTGTAGCCTGACAATGCAATAGGAAAGAAAACTCCATTTTCTGGGGAGAAACTCAAGTCTCCTGCTGCAGAAATTTGTATAAGTAACAAGGAGCCAAGTGTTAATCCCCCAAGACAATGGGGAAAGTGTCTCCAGGGCATGCCAGACACCTTTGCAGCAGCCCCTTCCATGACCATCACAGGCCCTGAGGCCTATGAGGAAATGGTTTCGTGGCCCCTGCTATGTGTAGCCTAGAGACATGGTGCCCTGTGTCCCAGCCACTCCAGCCATGGCTAAAAGAGGCCAATGTATAGCTTGGGCCATGGCTTTGGAGAGTGCAAGTCCCAAGCCTTGGCAGCTTCTATGTGGTATTGAGCCTGTGGGTACACAGAAGTCAAGAATTGAGGTTTGGGAACCTCCACCTAGATTTTACAGGATATACGGAAATGCCTAGATGTCCAGGCAGAAGTTTGCCGCAGGGGTGGGGCCCTCATGGAGAACCTCTGCTAGGGTAGTATGGAAGGGAAATGTGAGGATGAAGCCCCCACACAGAGTCCCCACTGGAGCACTGCCAAGTAGAGCTTTGAGAAGAGGGCCACCATCCTCCAGACCCCAGAATGGGAGATTCACTGACAGCTTGCACCATGTGCCTGGAAAAGCTGTAGTCACTCAATGTCAGCCCATGAAAGCAGCCAGGAGGGGGGCTGTACCCTGCAAAGTCACAGGAGCAGAGCTGCCCAGGACCGTGGGAACCCACCTCTTGCATTAGTGTGACCTGGATGTGAGACAGGGAGGCAAAGGACATTATTTCAGAGCTTTAATTACTGCCTTGTTGGATTTCAGAGTTGCACGGGCCTGTAGCCCCTTTGTTTTGGCCAATTTCTCCAATTTGGAATAAGTGTATTTACCCAATGCCTGTACTCCCATTGTATCTAGGAAGTAACTAACTTGTTTTTGATTCTCCAGGCTCATAGGCAGAAATGACTTGCCTTATCTCAGGTGAGACTTTCAACTGTGGACTTTTGAGTTAATGCTGAATGAGTTAAGACTTTGGGGGACTATTAGGAAGGCGTGATTGAAATGAGAGGACATGAGATTTGGGAGGGGCCAGGGATGGAATGATATGGTTTGGCTCTGTTCCCACCCAGATCTCACCTTGAATTATAATAATCCCCACGTGTCAAGGGCAAGGCCAGGTGGAGATAATTGAATCATGGGGGCAGTTCCCCATATTGTTCTCATCGTAGTGAATAAGTCTCACCAGATCTGATGGTTTTATAAATGAGAGTTCACCTGCACAAGTTCTCTTGCCTGCCAACATGTAAGACATGACTTTGCTCCTCTTTTGTCTTCCACCATGATTGTGAGGCCTCTCATGCCATGTGGAACTGTGAATCTATTAACCTCTTTCCTTTATAAATTACCTAGTCTTGGGTATGTTTTTAGTAGCAGTGTGAGAACAGACTAATACAAGTATCTTAACCAAGAAGTTAAGCTCAATATTATGTGCCTCTACATATGATGAAATGAAATGTACAGAATACCAACTATAGAGTATTCTTGTCAATAAAATGTTTATAATTGAATTATGAAGAAACAACCTTAAAAGTCCAAATTGTAGGACTTTTGGCAAGACAATTGGACTAGACTATTCAAAATGTTCCTATCAGAAATGGATCAATGGAACAGAATAGAGAATCCAGAAATAAAGCCATATACCTATAACCAACTGATCTTTGACAAAGACAACAAAAATATACAATGGGGAAAGGACACCCTATCCAATAAATAGTGCTGGGATAATTGGAGAGCTATGTGCAGAAGAATGAAGCTGGACCCCATCTCACAGCATATACAAAAATTGACTGAAAATATATTAAAGTCTTAATTGTAAGACCTGAAACTATAAAAGTCCCAGAAGAAAATCTCTTCTGGACATTAGTATTGGCAAAGAATTTATGACTAAGTCCTCAAAAAAAAAAATAGACAAATGAAACTTAAACTTTTTGAAACAAAAATAGACAAATGAAACTTAAACTAAAAAGCTTCTACACAGCAAAAGAAATAATTAACAGAGTAAACAGACAACCTACTGAATGGGAGAAAATATTTACAAACTGTGCATTCAACCAAGAACTAATATCTAGACTCTACAAGGAACTCAAACAACTCAATACAAAAAAAAAAAACAAATAACCCCATGAAAAAGAGGGCAAACGACATGAACAGACATTTTTCAAAAGCAGGCAAACAAGCAGCTAACAAACATATGAAAAAATGCTCCACTTCACTAATCATCAGAGAAATGCAAATTAAAACCACAGTGAGATACTATCTCACACCAGTCAGAATGGCTATTACTAAAAAGTCAAAAAACAACAGATGGTGAGAATGTGAACAAAAGAGAACAGTTATATACTGTTGGTGGAAATGTAAATTAATTCATCCTCTATGGAAAACAGTATAATAATTTCTCAAAAACTAAAAATAGAACTACCATTCTACCCAGTAATCCCACCACTGGGTATCTACCCAGAAGAAAAAAAAATTATATAATTTCTACACTTGTATGTTTATTGCAGCAATATTCACAATAGCAAAGTCATGGAATCAGCTTATGTGTTCATCAATGGATTACTGGATTAAAATGTGATATATATACATATATATATACACATACACATACACACACAGATACACACCGTGTGTATATATATACATTTATGTATATATATGCACCTATGTGTGTGTATATATAATATATATAATCACATTATTCCATGGTGTGTGGAATATACACACATACACACACACAAACACACACACGGAATAGTGTGAGTATAATATATTATTAATAATATTATTATAAATTATTATATCTATTATATATACACACACATATCATGGAATAATGTGATTATATATATTACATATAGACACACACACACACAGACACTCCATGGAATACTATGCAGTCATAAAAAAGAATGAAATCCTGTCTTTCGCAACAACATGGATGGAACTGAAGGTCATTATCCTAAGTGAAATGACTTACAAACAGAAAAAAGCCACATGTTCTCACTTATAAGTGGGAGCTAAACAATGGGTACACACGGACATACAGAGTAGAATAACAGACATTGGAGACTCCAAAAGGAGGGAGGGAGGAAGTGGGATGAGGGATGAAATATCACCTACTGGGTACAATGTACACTATTCAGGCAATGGGTACACTAAAAGCTTAGATTTCACCACTAAGCAATATATCCATGTAGCACAACTACACTTGTGCCCATAAATTCATAAAAATAAAACATTTAATTTCTTTAAGAGTTTCTGTCATACAAGACAAACAAGTTGTTCTAAATTAAAGAAGACTAAAGAGACTAAAGAAAACTAAATAGATACCACAAGCAAATGCAATACATGAAACTTGTTGGTGTTTTCTTTAAAAAAAGCTTTCATTTGAGGGACAACTTATTATAATTTGAAAAATATTTGGGGGAGAATTGAAAACTCAATATGCACTTTATATTAGATATTATAGAATATTGTGACACTTTTAAATTCTTAGAAGTGAAAATGGTATTGTGGTAATGCAGGAAAATGTCTTTATTCTTAGGCAATAAATACTGAAATATTAAGAGGCAGAGTGACATCATGGTGCAATTTGCTTTCAAATGGCTCAAAAAAAGGGAAATTGGAGAGAAGCTTTATTACATAGATAGATAATAAATAGATAGCATATAAATGTTATAAAATATTAGCAATTGGTGAATCTGGATGAAGGGTATGCGGGTGTTTATTGTGCTATTCTTTTAACATATCTGCAGGCTTGGGATTTTTCAAAATAAAAGGTTAGGGAAGACAAAAGAGAGAGACTGGTGTCACTAACCAAAATAGTCTGAATAATCCTGACCTCAGAGTCACTTCCCACATCAGGGGGACATTTGCCACACTATTCACCCTGGAAGTCTATTAGCAGTGTTAGAGGCAGGAATCATAAGTCAGACTGCACAGTGGCTGTTGACTAATTAGCTAGTCTCATCAGACATCAGTCTAGTGAATTTTATTGCCTTAAGTCACTTTTTAAAAAGATACCTGAACAAAAATGTTAACCTCCCTATCCAAGCACAAGAAAGAGCTTTAGAGCACACAGAATTTAGCACCAAAAGAATTATGAACTGATATTTGCTCAGATTTGTGATGCTTATTGACTTACCCAAAGAAAAATATTTGCCTTTTGTAACAAGATTCTTTAAATTTACGGGAAAGCATGGCTGATCTTGCAAGTTTGGTTGTGGGGGTATAGGACTGAAGTGAATATGCCTTTTGGAATTCTCAGTCATGGCATCCAGGAAATACAGGCCCTTGGGCTTCTTACCCCGAAAGTCTAAGAAGGTTTCAAATATTGTACAAGTCTCAAATGCCAGGATTCAGCACAAAGGGAACAGTTATGTGTACAACAGGACTTGCTTTCAATTCTAACCTGCCCTGTGCCAGACCTATCCCTAAGTGTCACTGACTCACTGGCAGCATTTTAGCTAGGCTGTGAGTATTCACGGTGTCATGAACTGGAGCGCAATACCAGAAGCCAAACAAAACAGCATGCACCTCAACTGTCATGTGTAAGGCTGAGATAAACAGTGAAACTATGGAACAATTGGAAAGGTCTTTCCTCCTCTAACCAGAGAAATAATTCTTAAAATATGAAGATCAAGGACTGCTAAAGACAACAAACACTAAAGAACTGAAACCGCTTACCAGCAGGTGGTATCAGTGGGGGTTTGTCTTTTGAAAAATGTGTCAGAGCCTTTTAGGACAATATAAAACACTTCTGGTTCCTATGGTGATACTGATAATACATTGCCAGTCATTGTGGTATCTAGGTCTACATTATGTAGTTTTAAAAGCACCTTGAAATATTTGAAGGTTAAATTTGTTTCTCTGGGGGGAGGAGGGAGGGATAGCTTTAGGAGATATACCTAATGCTAAATGACAAGTTAATGGGTGCAGCACACCAGCATGGCACATGTATACATATGTAACTAACCTGCAGATTGTGCACATGTACCCTAAAACTTAAAGTATAATAATAATATAAATAAATAAATAAATTTGTTTCTCCTCTAAATTGCTTGGTGTCAATTGTAGTTGTGATAATTGGAGGAGATATAGTCAATTTGTGAGAAATACCACCAACCAGTATTTCTTGCCTCTTATAAGAATCAGAGAAAGAGAAGAGGCCATAAACTCAAAGTCTCTTCACAACAGCCCCAGACACTAATCAAAGTCCAGGTCTTCAGAGTGAAAGAGACTAAGTAATTCATTAGTCTTCAGGGCTTTATCCAGGCCTTCACTTAGGGAAGGCCACTCACTGCAGTATTTTCCAGTCTCAAGGATGGCAGTTTATTTGTCTGGTTGTTCCTTAATTAATTTGTTTCTTAGGAAAGGGCATTTTCTAATAAAATTCTGTGAAAACATTTCCACAAGTCCAAGGCAGGCATAAACCACAAATCCTGCCACTTGACTTGGTAGAGTCAAAGGCTGGTTTTTGTAGTATTCGATTAACCATCAACCACAAATATTGTGATTGAGAGAATGGAAAAGATGAGCTTTCCATTTTTTCTCTTTTACTGGCTTTATACTTTTTAATTTTACTAACATTAAATGTTGCTAAGTTATGAAATAAAACAATTGAACTTTCCCAGGTGCATGGAATTACAGAAATGTTGTTAGATCATTTCTTCTAAAGAATAGACATCTATATACCACACTCTGAACCTTTGCAGTTTTGACTTTTGTATCAGGGTTACATGCTATCATACCTTCCTCTCTAGTTATAATCTCATTGCTCTTTAAGGCAACATAACTGTTGTTCCAACAGCCTTGATTCGCCACACGTTCTTCACATGCTTCATTGTTCATAAACTTACTGTATTACTTCATGCCACTCTTGAAAAGTTATTTTCAATGAATTTGTAAAGAATATTCTATTGTCAAAATAGGTAAATATTCTTCAGAATAACAAATACACTATTGGTCAGATGTGGTGGCTCATACCTGTCATCCCGACACTTTAGGAAGCTGAGGTGGGAGGATTGCTTGAGTCCAGGAGTGTGAGACTTGCCTGGCCAACATAGAAAGACCCTATCTCTACAAAAAGTAAAAAAATAAAGTAGTCAGGTATGGCAGCACACACCTGTAGTCCTAGCTACTTAGGAGGCTGAGGCAAGAGGATTGCTTGAGCCCAAGAGGTCGAGGCTGAAGTGAACCATAATTGCAACACTGCACTCCAGCCTGGGCAACAGAGCAAGACTCTGTCTCTAAAAAAAGAAAAAATACATTATTATTAAGTATTTAACACTCTATATGACCTATATTTAAAAAATCATTTTAGTACACTCTAAAATAAAGAATTTTAGAAAAATAAACTATTTCTATCACTGACACAATTCCAGCGTAAAAAGAAATCATAGTTTTTGTTTGCACTATTAAATCGAAAGAATACCGAATCATGTATTATTATTAGCCTATGAGGTTTGAGTTTATAAGAGGTCATAAGCACATTTGTCTGATTTTCTTTACATGAGGTTGACACTGTTTTGCCTATTTTCAGGTCGTAATAATAATAATAATAGCCTATATTAATTGAGCACTTAAGGCCTGCCATATCTCTATTATTTCATATAATCCTTATATCAACCTCATTTAGTAGGATCCATTACTGTTCCAATTTTGCAAATGAGGAAGCCAAATCCTGGTGAGGTGACCAAACAAGGATGGTAGGAAAGCTGGTCTGGCTGGCTAGTCCCTAAGCTCTTAATTACTGCACTGATTATGTATCAGCACCACCCTTGTCTCCTACATTTCATATTCTCTAACATCTCATACAAGTTTATAGCAACTGAGTGTATTTCCAGAAGGAAATCATTCCAAGTTCACTAAAATGCTAATACATAGATACTTCTCAATTCCAAAATTTCCCCCTTTAAAAAAACTGCTGTATCTCAAGTACTACAGACCTCATCTGGACAAATAGATTAAAGAAGTGAGATTCTTCACTACCCATATCAATTTAGCTAATTAGAAAAACAACAAGAGACCTCAGAGGGCTGCTTATTAAGAGAACTAAGCAAAAATTCAAGCAAAACAATGTGTCCCTGCCTGAGTCATTGGGAGAACAGTTCTGATTAGATTCTAGATAAATCAATCAGCTACATATTGATATCTTTACCCTGCCTGGGGTATGCTCAGCTTTCATGAAAAAACATGAATACAGAAAGAGGTGGACTCTGTGTATTTGTTGGGTGGGGCAGGTTGTTCCTATGAACATAGATAATTTTCTCTATTCCTAGTACATAGTAGGAGCTTAATGAATGTTTATTCAACTGATAAGCAAAAAAATCTCATTACCCATTTCTTACAATATGATAATTCCTCAAAATTATAAAAAATCCAAAGCAGTACTGCTCACTAGTAATGTGCTCATATCATGCCTAATTTAAAATAATTTGTTTTATATCCTCTGTCCTTTTGCAGAATCACTTTTTTTTTTTTCATAAAAGAGAAAATAGTGTTTGGGTAGATTTGGGAGAAGCAATGAAATTCATCAAGTAATATAATTGTCTAGCAATCATTAAGTGTTTAGTATGTGCCAGGAATTGCTCTAAATGTGTGGCATGTTTTACCTTATTTAAACTAGGTACAGTTTGCTGCACAGAATACAAATAATAAAGGCTGGAGATGTGGAAAAGAAAGACTAGAGTCAGCAAAGAATAACAGTGAAAAAGTAAATAAGGACTGAAAGAGAATCACAGATGGATGCTGGGTGGAGCACAGTCACAGGCAACTGTGAATATGAAAGGGGAATGAAGAGAATTTACACGGAGAGAGAGCTGCACTGAGCACCTACTGGATTCGCTGTTGTACACATGTTGCCCTATTTTATCCCCACGCTATCCTTATGAGGAAGGTTTAATACTCCTGATTTTATCAAAGAAAAACAGCTTGCTGAAGCTTATGTCCCTTTAACCAAGATTACATAGCTAGTAAGTTGTAGAGTCAGAATTTAGATCTGGAGTTTTGTCTGATGCTGAAACCCACGTTAGGTTTGATTTACAAGGTTTGTAACAGGGCTACACCCTAGTGCAATGCATAGTTCCATGACTTGGTAACTTCCTAGTCTCACTTATTATGATGGGGGAAGAAACATTAATTTAATCACATTAGAATCTACGCATATTCACCCACTTAGAGATTAGCGCACAAATTTCAAATAACAGAGATAAGAAACTATCAGTTGTAGCATTTTCCAGAAATGTCGTTTGCACTTCTTTTTAAATTAAGCCTAGTCATTGAATGATCTATGAGGAAAACAGGAGTCTAGGAGTAACTATGTATATGATACCCACTTCTTCATTCAATAGAAAGGAAGATATCTAGAAACAAAGCTCTGAGATCTCCATAAATATTTGTGCTCTGTTAGAATTTCAATTGTCTATGAAATGGTTCATAATTGACTACTCAACTACTCAACTAATTGTGATAGTCACTGTTGATTTTTTTACCAGCACAATGAAGTATACTGCAGTATTTGAAACCATAGCCTGTAAACATTACTATTATACAGCCTTTTGCTCACACAATGGAGAATCAAGATAAATGCTATGGATTGTCTCAAATTTACTCTTTTTATTTTCTACAGTAACAGGCTGCTCAGGTAGAGACACCTCTAAGCATCCATACAACTAACTTAGGACCTTCCAGACAGCCACAATCTCAATTAGCAGATGCCAAATTAGATTAGTCCACAATAAAAAACCTTTTGCACAAAGGAATATCCTGGCAGCTTTCTGGTCTCACAGAATTTCAGTGTGAGCGGGAACAGAAAACCAAACACTGCGTGTTCTCACTCATAAGTGTGAGTTGAACAATGAGAACATATGGACACAGGGAGGGGAATATCACATACTGGGGCCTGTAGTGGGGTAGGGGCAAAGGGAGGGAGAGCATTAGGACAACTACCTAATGCATGCGGGGCTTAAAACCTAGATGACGGGGTGATAGGTGCAGCAAACCACCTTGGCACATGTATACCTAGGTAATAAACCTGCATGTTCTGTACATGTATCCCAGAATTTAAAGTAAAATTAAATTTAATTTAAAAAAATAATAATTTCAGTGTGAGGTTGACAAGTTGGCTGACAGTGCAAATTATTTATCAAAAAAAGAAATAGGTAAATTGTTGATAGACAGAGAGATGGATGGCAGATAGACAGACCTTCCTGCAAGTCTACCAGGATTTCAAATTAATGGCAATTGGAAAAGATATTCTTTTGTGCCACACGAAAAAATCATGTTAGCTCTGAATTTATTTCCTTTTGGTAGATGGGCTCACACATTTTTTTCTTCTTATTTCGTCTCATACACTCTTCCTTGTGAACCAGAGCAGAGTCAAGGAATATCACCATTAAGAGAAGAAAATCATTCACACACCTTTTCCCTGTTAATCCTGTCCCAGTCTGACTGCCAAAGAACATTTCCCTTTAAAATAAATATATTGCCATCAAATGAATTTCAGAAAAGTTTTTCTGCTTTGTTTTGTTTTAATGCCATTCCCTATGGCTTGACTTTTGCTTGTCTTCCTGTCCACCTTCTACCCTTACCTTGGCATTTCTTCTAATCAGCAAACCGTACTACTTAGGAATGTCAGCCTGCAAGTCAGTTAAGGTAAATCTGGCCACCTACCTCCCTGTAAAGATTTCCTTGGTGACCATCAGCTCACATCATTCAGTCCCAACCAGGCAGAAATAACCACAGAATTCCAAACTTGTCCTTCCTTTGAGGGGATGACCATTTCTCCACTCCTTTCTGTTGGCTCTTTGGGATCAGATGTCTGGCTTCTTCATCCCTGTATTATCTTGTTCCTTTGGCAAAGAAATTTTTTCAGTTACTAAACCATTGATACTGAAGGAGACACTGTGAGTGTTATTATCTTTAGATCTTCTAAAAACTGTATTTCCTATCAACGAGATCCCTGAATTCTACAGATATTTACTATGCATTTGTTTCATGCAAGGCACTCTCATAAGCATATTAAAAGATATAATACATTGTCCCCTCCCATAAAGTAAATTGTGCATAGGTAATAATACTGTAACACACGACAAGTAGAATGTGACACGTATTAAAGTTTTAGGTATAATGGAGCACAGAACAAAAGGAAAAATTAATTATGAATGGGGAATTACTGTCACAGGGAGGAGGACCACATTTAACATAGTTCTCAATAAGTATAGGAGAAGTGAGGGGTCAGAGGTGGGTGAAGTAATCAAGAGGCTTACAATTCAGTCAAAAGGAAGAGAATGGGCAAAGCATGGAAGATGGAATTTTCAAAATACATATTGGAACTAAAGTTTCCTTTAGGCCAGACAGATTGGGTCTCAAGTGCTATGTTCAGAACTGTCATTTTATTCTATAGACTTGTGGTTCCCAAATGATTGCCAGGGGCCAGTGCCAGTGATGGTTCAAGTCTAAATTTTCACTGGATTCACAAGACATGAGAAAAACAGAGATACTTGGTAAGATACTTTTTTTTTCATGAAACAAAATTCATCTTAAGCCCTTCTTTATTTTGAGATTATGTCTTTCCTGTATTTAGAATAAAATGCAATTGCTTTTATGAAATTGTGGTAAAAGTAGATGGCAGTTTGGGTGTGGGGGGTGGTTCTAATGTCATTATTTTGCAAATAAAAATTGGTAACACTGTATTGGGCTCTCTAATTTATTTTTGTTTCACTGGTTCATGAGATTCAAACTTTGGGAGCCACTTCTGAAGGTAATGTGGCCTGCCTCCCTTGGAAGTGGAGCAATGTTGGCGAAACTGTTCTTCAGAAAACATCAGTGAAAGCAATACATTAAAAGGAAGAAGAGAGCTGGGCACGGTGGCTCACACCTGTATCCCAGCACTTTGGGAGGCCAAGGTGGGTGGATCACCTGAAGTCAGGAGTTCGAGACCAGCCTGGCCAACACAGTGAAGCCCCGTCTCTACTAAAGATACAAAAAAATTAGCCAGCTGTGGTGGCAGGTGCCTATAATCCCAGCTCCTGGGGAGGCTGAAGCAGAAGAATCGCTTGAACCCAGGAGGCGGAGGTTGCAGTGAGCCAAGATCGCGCCATTGCACTCCAGCCTCGGCAACAAAAGCAAAATGAATAAATAAATAAATAAGAGAGAGAGAGAAAAGAAAGGAAAAAATGGTGGTAAGGAAGAGGGAAATGCAATAAATGAGACTAGAAATGATTATATACAAGGAAGGTAGTTAGAAATCTATGGCAAGAAACAATTTTCAGGACCTAATCCAGAGCATTGACATAGAGGATTGAAAAGAAGCAATGAATGTAGAGATGGACAATACAGGATTGACAACTGAGTCAAGACACCTACACCACTTGATTTTTCTTCATTAGTTTACATTCTCTCTTGAGAGGGGAAAAGATAGAAATCTATCTTTTCAGAATGTACCCTAATCAGTGAACCTTGATTTTTGCTATCATCATGTTCTTATCGCTCTACTCTAATCCTGTTATTTTGGAAAAAAAAAAAACTCTCGTAGTTTCTCAAGATGCTCTCCATTAGTGCATTTCTTTGTTACCACATACTTCCATTAAGTTCAGCATCACATGAAATGGGGTGATCTGGGAATTAATGAAATAGCAGTTATTGAGCCTAAGAGATTTACGACTTTCCATCAAATATAAAGAACGAGAGTGAGATTTGAACCAGAATGACACTTCAGCATTACGAGAAATCGCGTAACATTGACAAAAGAAGGACATTCCGATTTTAAAGCTCTTTGGAGGTATTTTCATCCTGATATTAGAGTTGTGTTTTCATTTAATTTTTGCACGATAATAATAGCTAATATTTATTGAGCATTTACTATATTAAGCACTTGATAAGCACAGGCTTACTTAATCTTCCAAACACATTTATCAGGTAGATAATTTTAGTATAGCTTTTTAAAGCAATATTTGAGAGAAGATAAATTACTTGTTCAAAGTCACAAAGTAACTCAGCTGGGATTAGAACTCAGTTGTATCTGTTAGGCTTCATTCTTTGGCAAGTGACAGAAAGCTCAGCCAAAACTAAGTTAAAGAAAAAGGAAATTTACCAGTTCCTATCATTGAAACATCCAGGAGCAGGGCTAGGGCTAGCTCCCGAAGGAATTTAACAAGTAACTCAAACAGTGCCATTAACACACAATGTTCCTCCCTCCATCTTACCCAGCTGTCTCTGTGTTGGCTGTATTCTCACACAGCCTTTCCTGTTGTGATCTCAGACCGTCTCCAGATGTTCCAGCCTTATAGCCAGCCTCAACCAAGACCAGCAGAAAAACACAACAGTCTTTCCCAGCAGTCCCAGGAAAGGCCTCATTGCATCCTTTCGTTTTTATTAGGTCATAAGCTTGTCCCTGCAGGAATCATTGCTGTCTGCTCAGTGTTATGCACTAAATGGCAAAGCCTGGTGGCAAGGGTGCAGTACTCTCTCAATGCAGATGGAGGATTATTTTACTGAGGTAATCCAGAATATGACTAACAGATTTAGGCTTCATAGATTCTTGAGGGGGCAGGGGGCATGATCAGTAAATATCTCTGACAATAGAACATTCTTGCTGAATAACCTGAGCTTTTAACTAGCTAAACAATGAAGATCCATAAAGAACACAGATGAGACTTAAAAAGAGAACATTGCTCTTACAGCATCCTTCAGAATTATTTAAATTTGCTTTTCAAAGCTACTAATACCTTGACTGGAGAAAATTGTATATGGGAAGAACTAAATCCATTTCTGTTGTATAAGAACAGAAGTGAACACATCCCTCCAAAGAGACTTCCTTTTGGGGGGCAGGACATTGTACATTTGGCCTAGATCATTCTGGAAGTGACTAAGAGAAAGACGCAGGGCTCAATTTCTCCTTTCTAAGCCATGTGTTTATGCCAAAGTCTGACTCTTGTTCATCTAGAAGATTTTCTTTCATTTCTACCCTAACGTGCTGGATTTAGATTGAGGCAGTGAAGCATTAGTGCCCATTGCTCCATTTATCCTTTTTGAGACTGCTAAAGATTCCACAAAAGAACCAATCTCATTTCTGTAGCAGGTTCCTCCCTATGAGAAAAGAACAAAAGAAAGCAAGCCCTTTCTTTTCATTTATGATGGTCTCTTTCTATTTCTCTAGGAATATTAACTTGCTGATTCCCTCCTTCATCTCGAAACCTTTTTTTTCCTTTAATTTCAGCTGACTCTCTGACATATTAGGGTAAGAAGAAAACAAAGTACCTGGATGCTTGTTACTTAGTAGATATGTTAATGAAACATTTATAATGCAGTTAAATCTCAGCTCTTTGTGCTTAAAAAGAAAGAGGAAACACTCTATTGGGGCATCCTCTAGCAGTAAAAATTCTGCTGAGGGTCTATTACTTCCTTTTCTTTAAAACTCCCAACTTCATAGCCAGTATTGCCAGACAAACAAAACAGTCCTTTTCTTTCCTTTTCGCTGCAGTCAATTGTAGAAAAGAATCTGTACTTCAATGGAGAGAATTTTAAATGGGAATTCAAAAGGCTGTGTTCTTTTATAGTTTCAACACCTCATTTAACATTTTGCTTAAACTCAAATATTCCTGAGGAATAGTGAAAATATACATTTGTGATTTGGGAGAAAAAGAAAGGTTGCTATTGAAATTTACGCATAAAACAAATGGTGAACTGGGTCCAAAATGAGAATAGGATGATGGTTTTATTTTTATCCAGAAGGCTGTCAGATGTAATTGAAACAATCTTATAAAACATTCCTTTTGTTAATGCCTTTTATTCTCAGTCTTCACTTTTCTCAATTGGTTTCTCATATTTAAAAAGTGAACTACAATTTCTCAAAGAAAAAGAAAATAGTGATAATGTGTGTTCCTATCTTTCTCTTTCATTGTTTTACTGTCTGATAAAAGTGGGCAAATGGGGAGCCTGAGTCTCCAGACTGGCTTCATCCAGCTCACATCCCAAACTGTACCCCAGGAGGGATGACCAGCACTTCCCTAGGACATACCCCCGGACTTTCCCTTTTCTGTTGCCTTCTGTGATCATTGATGCATATACCAAAACTCCTATCCATCTTGAATGAATAGGTCGGACACCAGAACAAACAAGATGTTCAGTCAGTCCAAGGCTAGATTAACTTGTTAGCAGAGTAAGCAGGCTTTAAGGGCACCAGCAAAACTGGGCACCAGAAACAGACACAAAGAGAAACAGAGACAGACAAAGCAAACATTTCTACCTTGATGAATTTACTCATGATTTCAATGTCTGCAATCAGAATGTCTTTAAGAAGCTATTTTAATTTTAGCATGCAGATAGTTTTCTATGACATTTGGTAAAACTAGCTCTTACCTTAGATCAGAGAGGATATACTAATCTGTTCAGAATTTAGGTCCTCTAAGTCAGGCCCTTCAGTTAGCTCCCCAAAGCCAATTGACAACTATGGCCCTGACAATATACAGGAAGCTGCAGTCTTACTTATAGCCTAGAGACATCTTCTGGGGAAGAAGTATATCTGAATCAAAGTCATAATTGGAACTACAGAGGTCTCTGAAAGCAGCTTTTCTAAATCCATAGGTCCAACTCCCAGGGACCTTTATTGTACTGTGAAAAGATTTGGGATCCATTTCCTTGTTTCAAAAATAACACCTACCACAAGATTTCTTAAAGTGGACCATGGGTCACTGGTTTCAGAATCACCAAGAGGGCTTATTTTTAGGGGCCTAACCCTCAAATGACTTGATCTAACTCTATAGTTTGTAGTTGGACATTTATAAACTACCAGTACTTCACTGAGTTTTGGGAGTCACTGTGTAGCCAGGTATATGTGTTCCACACAATAATTTAATAGGTAAGAAAAATATTAAAGGCATGAGTATGAATTCAAAGATGTTTGTAACCCAACTGTTTAATCTTGTAAGAAGCATCCCTCATTTGGATGAAACTTAAAGCAAAGGTCCTTACAATTTATCTTAAAAAGTTATTTACATTTATTAACAACTTTCCTTCCACTTCTATATATATCTCTCATTGTTTAGTTTCTATCAGCCTAATGAATAAATTTTACATAATATTGATAGTATTATTTTATTAAAATATATTGGTCATGATTTGGTTGGCATTTGAAAAATTGTTAATAGGAAAACATAGAAGACTGAATGATAAACATATTAAAATGAAATAATTTCTCCCATATAAAAACTAAATTATAATAGTGATTATTCATACTAATAAACTATAGAGTACAGGGATGGAAATAGAAATACAATTTTTGAATATCTGTCTTTACATTCACCACAAAATTTTAAAAAGCAGTTACTGTCTCCCCCCACAGAGATATTTTCTGTTTCCTTCAGAATCCAACTAGCAAGGAATATCAACATATTTCAAAGAGCTTTATTTCAGATGTAGTTCAAAGGCAGGGCAAGGTTAACAGCAGAATTCTTCGTGGGAGCTAACCTTATATGATATTATCTAATAAAAGATGCCAATGTATTTGTGAAGAAAAAATGCAACCGGAAACATTTTCAATGACATTGCACAAAAAGAGCAAAAAGTTATCATGACATAAACAATTTGTGTTGATTAGATTTCATGGTGGAGACATTGAGATGGTGAGAATAAATAGTATTTGGCTATAGTGACCCTGTCATCATGTGGATTTTAAATATCTAAATATCTTCCATATATAACATGCCTTCTTTTGCCTCTTTGAACAATTCTTCGTGTCACTGATGATTGCTGCTTTATTTTCTTGTTATCAAATTCACTTCTTCCTATTAAATAGAAAGTTCCCAGGTGAATGAATAGATCTTTAAATGTTTTTTAAAACCACAGTCTAACAAATGCACCATAAGGATAAACTTGCTCAGATGAAAATATTGGTGAGTTATCTCAAACTTGTCAAAATGGGACTTGTAAATTTCTTTCTACTATAAAAATAAATGATGCATTTGATGTTGATAATCCACGAACTGTTTTTATATTTTTAATATTTTTTAAACTTTAAATTGTGATAAAAAAGCATAACATAAAATGTACTATCTTAATCATTTCTAAGTGTACAGTTCAGTAGTGTTAAGCACATTCATACTGTTGTGCAGCTAATCTCCAGAACTTTTTCACCTTGCAATACTGAAACTCTGTATCCATTAAATGCTAACTTCTCATTTTCCCCTTCCCCTCAGCCCTTAACAACCACAATTCTTTTTTTTAATTGATATATTGTATTTGTACATATTTTGGTGTTACATGTGATATTTTGATATACATATACAATGTATAATGAGCAAATCAGGATAATTGGAATATCTATCACTTCAAATATTTATTTTCTGTGAGTTGGGAACGTTACAATTCTTCTAGCTATTTTGAAATATACAATAAATTATTGTTAACTTTATAAGTTTCCTACTATAATATTGAATACTAGAACTTATTCCTACTATGAACTGTACTTTTGGATCTGTTAGATGGCTTCTCTTCATCACCACACCCCCACCACCCCCCTACACCCCACATTCCCTCTTCCTTTCTGAGCCTCTGGTAAAAAAAAATGAAAAATAAAATAAAATAAAATAAGCCAGCATGATTGTGGCAGGGAGTTTCAGTTTTAGGTGTAGAAACCATCCCTGAACTACCATCTAGCTGCTTTCACTCACTTAACTCCTCTGTTGGTGCATACTCTGTGATAGATACTGCCTGGAGAACAAAATGGGCCTTGCCTTCAAGAATCTTATGTTCTGGCCGGGAGCAGTGGCTCACGCCTGTAATCCCAGCACTATGGGAAACCGAGGCAGGTGGATCACAAGGTCAGGAGATCAAGACCATCCTGGCTAACATGGTGAAACCCCGTCTCTACTAAAAATACAGAAAATTAGCAGGGCGTGGTGGCGAGTGCCTGTAATCCCAGCTACTCAGGAGGCTGAGGCAGGAGAATGGCGTGAACCCGGGAGGTGGAGCTTGTAGTGAGCCGAGATTGCGCCCACTGCACTCCAGCCTGAGCGACAGAGTGAGACTCTGTCTCAAAAAAAAAAAAGAATCTTATGTTCCATTGGAGTAGATTAATGAACAAAAAACTAATAGTACATATAAGATAAAGAAAATAATTGCAAGTTATAAAAGATATTTCTATGGAAGAAACAAGCAAAGAGCTACAATAGAAAATAAAGTCATGAGAGGCCAGGGAGACCCTACTTTCATAGTGAGATTAGGAAAGGCCTCCCAGAGCTTGTGATATTTAACTGAGGCCTAAAGGATGATAAGAAGACAGTCATGTAAAGAGAAAGGAAGAGATTTCAGATTGCAGGCACAGGATGTACAAAGAGCCTGCGGCAGTAAAGAGCATGGGATCACTGGGGACATATCCAACATCTAATGTTCCTGAAGCATAAGAAACAAGACAGAGACACAAGAGGAAATAAGAGTCTGACCATCCAGGGCCTGGAAAGCCATGGTAAGAAACTTGGAATATACTCTAATGGCAAGGAAAGCTAAAGAAGAGTTTTAAGTAACAGAGGCTGCTTGCACCTTTTTAAATCTTCAGGTAACAACCACTTCATCAAAGGCTCTTCTGCCTTTCTATCAAAATACAGAGGACAAAGCTTATTTTCACTGCCATGTGCACCTCCCCAGTTTGTAATCTCTGCTCCCTTAAGATGAACCTAATCCCACCTACCTGTCTGGAGCTCTAACATGTGCCCAAGAAAATACTGCACTCTCTACCATTCTTTCCACAGCTGCTCATTCTTTTTTTTTTTTTTTTTTTTCCTTTGAGGCAGAGTCTTACTCCTGTCCCCCAGGCTGGAGTGCAGTGGCATGATCTTGGCTCACTGCAAACTCCACCTCCTGGGTTCAAGGGATTCTCCTGCCTCAGCCTCCCATGTAGCTGGGACTACAGGCGTGCACCACCACGTCCGGCTAATTTTGGTATTTTTAGTAGAGGCAGGGGTTTTGCCATGTTGGCCAGGCTGTCTCGAACTGCTGACCTCAGGTGATCCACCCACCTCGGCCTCCCAAACTTCTGGGATTAAGGCGTGAGCCACTAAGCCTGGCCTCCACAGATCATTCTTAATAGTGTATTCTCTGTGCTTTTTATTTCTTCTGGGTTATAGCTACCTCTATTTCTGCCATTTTTTACATAATATCACAATGCATACATTTTGCTTGCTTGGCTTTTATCTGTTTACTCTTCATTTCCACTACCAAACTATAAGCTCCGCAAGGGCAGGAACCACATCTGACTAGGTCACCATCATATCCCCAGTCATCTGCACATGTCTGGCAGTGTTGAGTAAATGAAATAATTTTTGAATCTTTGCTTCCGCTATAAGAATGTTAACATCAATTTGGATTATGTTGAAAACTATGGCAACTGCCACAGTTCAGCTTTGACATAAGGACAAATATTTCATTTGCTATTTATTGTGCTCCCAAACTCATATCGAAATATAGAAACTGTATGTGTAGCTTCAACAGTAGCCCAGTCTTTCTTTTCCTGGATCTAAGTTTCTCGGCCCTTTGTTTTCCCAGGCATGGGTAGAAGAAACTCTACTAACCAATAATCACAAAGTCTTCAAGAACGTGCTAATACAACCATGGTTGCTATTTCAAAACCAACTACAGGAAGGGAATGTGAGTAGAGGAATTCAAAAAGACAAACTTTTTAAATATTTTTATTAAAACATGAGTGAACCTGGAGGACATGATGTTAAGTGAAATAAGCCAGGCACAGAAAGACAAATACCACATGATCTTGCTGTGGAATCTAAATAAGTTGATCTCATAAAAATAGGGAGTAACATTCATATATGGGAGCTAAAAGTTGATCTTACAGAGGTAAAGAGTAGAATGACACTTACCAGAAGCTGGGAAGGTGAGGGTTGGAGAGAGGTGAAGAGAGGCTGGTTAATGATGAGGACAAACACAGTTAAATAGAAGGCAGAAGTTCTAGTGTTTAATGGCAAATTAGAGTGACTACAGTTAACACTAAGTTATTGCATATTTCAAAAAAGCTAGAAGATTTAAAATGTTCCCAACACAAAGAAATGAAAAATGCTTGAGGTGATGGCTATCCTAATTACCCTGATTTAATCATTACATATTGTATGCATGTATCAAATATCGCAAGTACTCCATAAATATGTACAATGATTATGTATCAACAAAAAAGGAAAGAAAGAAAAAAGCAATAGAGAGTAAAATGATGGTTACCAGGAGCTTTGAGTGGGGAGGAGGGAACATGGAAAACAGATGGTGGGAGTGATACAAAATACAAACAAATTAAAATTCCCATTCTATTCTAATAAAGCAACATCCTCTTTGAGATCAATATGTTTTTAGCTTCCTCAGAACTAAAACAACTGAGAAGGCTGAATAAGATGGCACTGTTCTTCATTGCACCTAACTGTTCAGGATTTTAGGAGACAATAAGAAAAACAGATGTAGTTAGTGCCCAACAAGCATTTCACAATTTTCAGCCAATCGTTAATTATCCTTGATCTTTGCCTATGAGAATAACGAAAATTTTACAGATTTCGCTATTTCAACAAACTAATTTATATTGTAATTAATTTTGTGATGAACAGGTAAAATGTGCATGCATTTTTTACATGTAAACTAGAGAAAATACTGCCCATGAACTGTATATGCATACTGTCTGGTTATATACTGTCTTGTATACAATCAATATTCAACAAATACAATGTAATAAATAAGGAAATGGTCTAACAACTCACAAAATGAAACCAATTATAATTATTTTCAGGTGAGCCAGAATGTTTTAGAAGCATATGTTGTTAATATGATCCACAAATCATTAGGGCTTGTTCTACTCATGTAGCATCACAAGTATGTTAATTCCCAAAAATATTTTTGGAGATTTTTGTTGTTATTAATTTTCATAACAGTTCTACACCCTGCTAACCAAAATCTGAAAATGATTTTTGCACACAAATAAACTATGTTTATCTACAAGCATGTTCCATAGCATGACCTAAAAGAGAGCCATTCCATAGTTAGATCTGTTCAGATGGTATGATGAGCAAGGCTTATGAAAATTACTTCATGTTTTCAGCTTCCTAGGGAATATCACTAATTTAAGTAAATTTGTCTTTGCAGCTTGTGTTCTTCTTCTTCCTTGGAACCTTCCTCATGAAAATTTTTCAAATAATGTTGACTTCAAAAATTGTCATTTTATGAATTAAAATTTGGAAAGAAAAACAAGTCAGGGTGTTCAGATGATAACAAGTTCTTACTCAGGTTCAACACCAAATAGATGACTGATGGTAATTAGCTGCAGTTCAAGAATTCTCAGATATAAAAATGCCTTAAAGGATTAGTTGAAGGTTAGCATGATAGGACTTCTTAAAATTACATGAAGCATAGGACCTTCAGGAAAGTTTTTCTTTTTAATTTAATAGGCAAAAACCTGGAAGTGAAATGTTCATATGCCCTTCGCAAGCCTATTTGAAGTAGTTTAGCTAGTCGGTAATAATTTGATTTAGACAATATAAACTGCTAATAAGGTATGGAAAACATCTCCTAGGATGTCGTTTTGCATAATAAAATTACATTTGAAAAGCCAAGTCAAAGCTCAAAGGAAAAAGAGAAGAGTAAACTTCAGAATGTCAATATCTTTTTTCCTACAATAATTGAGCATAAAATAATAAACCATAAACAATGTAGTGATTAGAGGTACTTTTTTAGGATATTTATCTTGAAATACTCTCAAACTTACAGAAAAGTTGCAAATAATTACAAAAGAAACCACCTTTTTTTAGGATGATTTGACGGTAATTCACTGATCAGATGCCCATCTACCCTCGAATACTCAAGTGGACAGTTACCATAAACCAGGACATTCTCCTGCTAGATAATTACAACACAACCATCAAAATCAGGAAATTAATACTAATATATTTCTGACATCTCATCTTCACATCCTATCCATGTTTTGCCAATTGTCTTAAAAACTGCTTTTACATTTTTTAAAAATAACACACATTACACTTAGTTATGTTGTCTTTTTAATGTCCTTCACTACCATTGTTCCTCAGCCTTATCTTGACTTTCATAATCCTTACATTTTGGAAGATTATAGTCGTGTTATTTTATAAAAGTTTCCTCAAATGGGATTTTTTTTTAAGTTTTCTCCTAACAATTAACTTATGATTATATACCTTTGGCATGAATATCACAGAAATAATGCTCTCTTTTCCCCTTTGTAATTAGTAAATAATTTTGTGAGAAAGTTCTTTTAAACTATGTAAATATCCCATTTCTCATCATGTTTTCAATTTATTCATTAATTGTTTATATCAGCATACACTCATGCTTTCCATTTTTATTCAATGGCTTACAATCCACTATTATCTTTATTTTTATTGATGTTCAATTTATCCTAAATTTGGTCAGCAGTAACAACTTCCAGCTGGAGCCTACATCCTTTTGCTATGTCCCTGCCAATCAGCAAGCATTTCCTTGCTTTATGGTACAAGATGTTCCAGCATCATCTTGTCGTGTCCCTACCCCTGCCCTGAAATAAGCTTTTCCTTCAGTGGAAAATAGTATTTTGAAATCAAGATCTGGACACTAGATGTGCCAGTGGCCACTGGGGAGTCATTGCTCCCAAATTGCCTTAGTTAACAGAGCTAAGTGTGTATGTGTCTGTGTTTGTGTGTGTGTTCACAAACATCTATGTTTATTTCTGCATCTATTTATCTATATATTTAAAACCATGTATTTACACCAATACCGCCAATCCCAGTCTAACACCATAAGATTTGTTCTCGTTTTCTCCCTTTTTGTATTTGTAACTTCCCTCAGGAATTTGACTCATGTTGTCTTTAACACACATTTATTCACTCAGTCCCCCAATATGTATTAAATTGCTCATCATACCCACCACCTCCTCCCTTGCGTGGGAGCCCTTCTCACGCTTTTTGGGCTCCACTGCTTTACCCTGAGTGGCTCCCTTAGATGGACATCCTCCTTACTATGGTTAGCCTCAGGCGCTGTGCAGCTGATCCCACGCGCCCACGCCCTCCTCACCAAGCTCCGGGTTGAACACACCACACTCTGTAGATGTGCTGATCACCCTCCTCAGGCTTCCACATCTTGCTCCCGTCCAGCATGACTATTCTCCCCACAACCACAACCCCACAGGGGCAGATGTACTGCACAGACAACTACCTCACCCTGCCCCACTTAATGGCTTTCCTATTGAATTGTTTAATAGGACAAGAACAGAAGAAGAACAGGAACGGGAAGGGGAAAAGGAGAGCTACTGTTACTTTTTTGAAATTACTTTCAGCTTCCTTTGTGGGGATGGAAAGCAATGGTACAGTGAGACTATTTGTGGCAGATTGGCAGATTTGATGAGAGAAAATCTAAGTTCTACTTACAGAGTAAACAGTCCTTTTACCCTAACTCAGAAAATTGTATTACAATTTTATTACACAATATTATGTGAAGTAATTCATTTTTTAACAAATTACATGTTAAATTGGATATTTCCTAGGAAGATAGATTTAATAATGCAAGGAGGACTCTTTTTATCTAACTATACTAGGATGATTAAGACAGTATATTCACACACATAATAGCAGTAGAAGAGTGAAGAAACTATTTGGAGAACTTAAGACAAAAAAAAAGCACTTCAAATTTGCCAGATATTAACAAAATAAAAGATTATTTTGTCTGGAGTAGCCAGATAATTGCTTTAATTCTTTTAGTATAAAGTATTCTTTACCACAAGAATGTCTTCCCTGCTCTATTAAAGGCAATTATCCCTTAATACAGGCTCTGACAATTTGTAGTACAAGTATTTTCTACCAAGCCAAAATTATGGGTACTTAAGGATTCTAAAAAACAATTATTAGAGAAAGAGAAAGTTTGTTGCAGATGCATTGCCTTTAAGGGTGGCCCATGCATTTAATTCCAGGACAGAAAACAAAAATAATTTGGATCGTTTCTTATGACTGGAAATGAAAACTATGAGAATTATGGAAGTTTGTAGAGATGTTCTCATGGTTAATTTTAATATGGCCTATTAGCATCTGATATTTTAGCCAGAACAAATGCATCTCCTCCCCCCAAAAAAGCAATATGCAAAAATATTTCACATTATGTAAGTCTTTTTTCCAAGACAGTATTATTACCCTATCAAGATAATTAAATCTCTAAAAGAATCTTCATGATGATGTGTGCAGATCTTTTATGGACAGTTCACCTCAATTTTTTCTGTCTATGGAGCATTTATTATTACATTTAGTACAAGTACAATTTGTCTTTATAGACTTCTGTTTAGAGAAAATGTTGCAAGAGAGAGTAAAAAGGAATTTAAGAGACTAAAATAGTGTACATTAGTGTGTTCTATTATGGAAAATTATGGTATAATAGTGAAATATATTAACTCATCACTTCTAAGTGGCCATTCATTAAAAGATCCTAAAAACAGATGATGTTTTCTCAGTTCTTTTTTTTTTCTTGACAAGTAAAGAAATATTTTCTATTATGGGGAACCTAGTTTTCATCATCACTTTTAAATATTTAACTGAGAATGTAAAATGGAATTTTTTTCACTAAGCAGAGTCACTTCTTCTGCATACTCTCCTTTAGTACATACTACAGTCCTGCAGTTATATTGCCTGCTTGTAACTTTTCCTACCTTTGAGCTAACCTTGAGCTTATTCTTTCAAGATACAATAGAGAAAAGCTTGCACTTCAAAGTTGAACATATCCAAGTATAGAACAGGTTCCAAACACCTCACACCTAGATAAGCCTCTCCCTTCAAGCCTCTCAAATAAATATAGTAAGGCTCAAACAGAGCTTTTTGCTGTGCTGAATTATAAAATTCAGTTTACTACTCATACCATTGAGAATTTTTTCCACATTTTACAGTGTGAAAGTGTTGTATGTACTATATGTGTACCTATCCAATGCATGTATATATGTATTTCATATGTATGATATGTAGTTAGACTATATAATAAAGTGCTCTAGTTCTCATTTGACATTGTCTTCAATTATTTAATTAATCCTCTGCTCCATTCATAAACTACATATTGTAAAGTTATTTTAGATTTTTGTCTTGGAAAGATGATTAGACTAGGTAGGGTAGACCCTCACCTGGAAATTATGAGAAAAATTCTGGAACCCACAGTGAGCAGATCAGATTAGCTGGTTCCCTTAACGAAGTAGCCAACATCCCTTCTCTGTACGCAGAGAGTTCATTCAAATATCTGTACCTATGTTCATTACACATCTTATTCCAGGAAAATTTTACCCACTCATAAAGGTCCCAATCAAAAGTCATGTCATTTCTGACTGCTTCCTAAACTACCCAGTCTAGTTTCATATTCTCACTCCCCTCCCATCCCATTGTCCTTTGTACATTTCTCTGTATCATTGGCCATAATGGTTTATTAGATTAGATTTGAGAAGTACCCTGCCTATTAGCAATTACTAGTTCTGAGGGTAAATAATTTTGGGTTCTATATTTGCTTCTAGCAAATAGGTCCTTCTCCTCAAGATGTCTCCCCCACGTTAAGCTGGATGTTTAGAAAAGACATAATCTATAGAAAATACAGGCCAGGCACAGTGGCTCACGCCTGTAATCCCAGCCCTTTGGAAGGCTGAGGTGGGCGGATTACTTGAGGTCAGGAGTTCGAGACCAGCCTGGCCAACATGGTAAAACTCCATCTCTACTAAAAATACAAAAATTAGCTGGGCATCATGATGGGTAATCCCAGCTACTCAAAGGCTGAAAGACAAGAATCGCTGGAACCTGAGAGACAAGAGGTTGCAGTGAGATGAGATAGTGCCACTGCTCTCCAGCCTGGGCGACAGAGCAAAACAACATCTAAAAAAAAAAAAAAAAAGGAAAAGAAAAGAAAATACAGAATTTACCCTGAAAAAAAGTTAATGAGCAAATATGAAACAAACAGCAAAAAGAGGGCAAAAATAAACCTATGAACATGGACATTTAAAAGTACTCACTTAAGTAGTACTTCAATTAAAAAGGAAATTGTATCAAACACCTCACACATCCTCATATCCTCTGGGCACTCTCCCTAATGCTGCCACAGCTGTGGTAATCAGTTCCACACAAGCTTTGGGTATATTTGTGCATATGCACCTGAGGGGACCATGACATTGGGTCACACCCCATTCTCTCTTCCTGCCCTGGAACTTCTCTGATGCTATGAAATGGTATCCTCATGGGAACCTGTTCTATGCTTAGGTATGTTCAACCATGAAGTATAAAGGACTTAAGACTCATATAAGCACCACTGAGCAATTGAAAACTTGGATCTAATGGATCAGTGTTTAGCCATTTTATCTCCAGGTGGACAGTTCTAAGACATACATTGAAAGGCTTCTCAAAAGACCCCATAAAACTTAGCACCTGTTGCCCTTATTGACAATATATTTTACTCGGCATTCTTTCTTCCCTGTTCATCCTCATCTTCCTCACACTTGATACCTAGGGTCACCATTCTAAATAAATGACCCACAACCATGCTTTTGTATTAGGCACTGCTTTAAAGGAAACTGAGATGAAGATGTAAACCAAAACTGCAATTATCATCACATTAGAAATGAGCACAAATAAGAATGCTGCATATTAAAAGCCCATATTAAAATATGGCCAAAGAACAAGTCAGAGGAAAATATGCAACCTTAAGTGCATATGTGACATAATAAGAGAGAATAAAAATAAATGACTAAGCTTTGAATTCAAAAAGCTACAAGAGAAGCAATAAAGTAAACCCAAGGAAAGCAAAAATAAAAATTAAAAAAGGATTAATAAGATAAAATTATAAATAAATACAAAAGAAAACAGAAGGCTGGACACAGTTGCTCACTCATGTAATTCCAGCACTTCTGGAGGCAGAGGCAGGAAGATCTCTTGAGCCCAGGAGTCCACGACTAGCCCGGGCAACATAAGGAGACCTTGTGTATTAGTCTGTTTTCATGCTGCTGAAAAGACATACCCAAGACTGGCAATTTACAACAGAAAGAAAATTAATTGGATTTACAGTTCCACATGGCTGGGGAAGCCTCACAATCATGGTGGATGATTGTGATGGCAGCAAGCAAAGAGAGAGGCACACGTGTGAAGGGAAACTCCCCTTTTTATAACTATCAGATCTATTGAAACTTATTCCCTATCACAAGAACAGCACGGGAAAGACCTGCCCCCCGTGATTCAATTACCTCCCACCAGGTCACTCCACAACACATGGGAATTCAACATGAGATTTGGGTGGGGACACAGCCAAACCATATCACTTTGTCTCTACAAAAAAATTAAAAGTTAGCTGGGCATGTTGGCACATGCCTATAGTCTCAGCTACTCAGGAGGCTAAGGTGGGAGAATCACTTGAGCCCGGGAGGTTGAGGCTGCAGTAAGCCATGATCATGTCACCACACTCCAGTCTGGGCAACAGGGTGAAAGCCTGTCTCAATAAATGAATAAATAAAGCAAAATAATACACTGTGATCAAGTGGGATTTATCACAGAAATACAAGGATCACTTAACATACACAAATCAGTAAATGTAATGCATCTTGTCAACAGAATGGACAAAAGCCATAGGATAACCTCAATAGCTACAGAAGAAAAACAATTGATAAAATTCAATATCCCTCCATGATAAAAACTCTCAACAAATTAGGTATAGAAGGAACATACCTAAACACAATAAAAGACATATATGATGAACCCATAGCTAACATACTGAGTGGGGAAAAGCAGAAAGCATTTCCTCTAAGAAGTGTCACAAGGATGGCCCCTTTCACAACTCTTATTCATCATGGGACAGAAAATCATAACCAGAGCAATTACAAAAGAGAAAGAAATTTAAAAAGAAAAAGTCAAATTGTCCCTCTTCTCAGATGATATAATCTTATATATAGAAACTCTAAAGAACCACCAAAAACTTTTAGAACTCAAAAATAATTTTAGTGAAGTTTCGGGATACTAAATCAGCATACAAAAATCAGTAGCATTTCCATACACCAATAGTGAACTAGCTGAAAAAGAAATCAAGAAAGCAATGCCATTTACAATATCTACAGAAAAAAAAATACCTAGGAATAAATTTAACCAAGTAGGTGAAAGATATTTACCCTCCCCCCCACCAAAAAAAAAAAAAAAACTACAAAGTACTGTTGAAAAATTGAAGAGGACACAAAAAATGGAAGGAAATCCCAAGCTCAGGCTAGGCGTAGTGGCTTATGCCTGTATGGATCACTTGAGGTTAGGAGTTCAAGACTAGCCTGGCCAACATGTTGAAACCCCGTCTCCACTAAAAATACAAAAATTAGCCAGACATGGTGGTGTGTGTCTGTAATCCCAGCTACTTAGGAGGCTGAGGCAGGAGAATGGCTTGAACCCAGGAGGCGGAGGTTGCAGTAAGCTGAGATTGTGCCACTGCACTCCAGCCTAGGTGACAGAGTGAGACTCTGTGTCAAAAAAAAAAAAAAAGAAAAAGAAAGAAATTCCATACTCATAAATTGGAAGAATTAATATTGTTAAAATGAGTGTAGTACCTAAAGCAATCTACAGATTCAATGCAATTCCTATCAAAATATCAAAGACATTCTTAACAGAAATAGAGAAAAACGATCCTAAAATTCATATGGAACCACAAAAGATCCCAAATAGCCAATGCAACCTTGAGCAAAAAGAACAAAGCTTGAGGCATCACACTGCCTGACTTCAAAACCTACTAAAGCTATAGTAACCAAAACAGCATGGTATTGGTATAAATACAAGCACATTGACCAATGAAACAGAATAGAAAATCCAGAAGTAAATCCACATATTTACAGTCAACTCATTATTAACAAAGGCACCAAGAACGTACAATGGGGAAAGGACAGTCTCTTCAATAAATGATGCTGGGAAAACTAGATATCCATAGGCAGAAGAATGAAACTAGACCCCTACCTCTCACTATACACAAGAATCAAATCAAAACAGATTAAAGACTTACATGTAAGACCTGAAACTATGAAACTACTAGAATAAAACATTGGGGAAATGCTTCAGGACATTGGACTGAGCAAAGACTTTTTTGAATAAAACTTCAAAAACCCAAGCAACAAAAATGAAAATAGACAAATAGGAATATGTCAAGCTAAAAAGCTTCTGCACAACAGAAGGAAACAATTAACAAAGTGAAGAGACAACCCACAGAATAGGATAAAATATTTACAAACTATCCATCTGAAAAGCAATTAATAACCAGAATATATCAGGAACTCATGCAACTCAATAGCAAAAATAATAATAATAATCCAATTTTAAAATGGCAAAAAATCTGAACAGACATTTCTCAAAAGAAGATACACAAATGGCCAACAGATACATGAAAAAATACTCAACATCATCAAGCTTCGGGGAAATGAAAATCAAAATCACAATGAGATATCATCTTACCCCAGTTAAAATGGCTATTATCAAAAAGACAGAAAATAACAGATGCTGATGAGTATTCAGAGAAAGGAGAACCCTCATGAACTGTTGTAAGGAATATAAAAGACTATAGCCACTATGCAGAAGAATAAAGAGGTTCACTAAATATATGTTAGGAGATTCCTCAAAAAAAAACTGCCATATGATCCAGCAATCCCACTTCTTGATATACATTCAAAAGAAAAGAATTAAGTATATCAAAGAGATATCAGCACTCCCATGTTTATTGCAGTGCTATTCACATTAATCAAAATATGAAATCAACCTAAGTGTTCATAAATGGATGAATGGATAAAGAAACTGTGGTATATATATACAATGGAATATTATTTAGCCATAAAAATGAAATTCTGTCATTCATGGCAACGAACAGCCTGGAGAATACTATGTTAAGTGAAATAAGCTAGGCACAAAAAGACAAATACCACATGAACTCCCTAATATGTGGAAACTGAAGGGAACTGGGAAGAAGAGAGAGAGACAGAGAAAGAGAGAGACACACACACACACACACACACACACACACACGCTAATGGATATAAAATTACAACTTTGGGAGGAATAGGTTCTAGTGTTCTGTAGCACTGTAAGTTGAATATAGCTAACAATACTTTAGTGTATATTTTCAAAAAGCTAGAAGAGAGGATTTTGAATGTTCACAACACAAAGAAATGATAAATGTTTGAGGTGATAGATATGCTAATTACCCTAATTTACTTATTACACATTGTATACATGTATCAAAATATTACTTTGTATCCCATAAATATGTATAATTATTACAGGTCAACTAAAAATAAAAGAAAAAAATTGGGCAAAAGCCAAATATTGTAAAAACCCCAAATGATCATCAACAGATGCATGAATACATAAAGTATGGCATATCCATACTCATCATAATTAATTAATTGCTAATACACATAAAAGTACGGATAAATATCAAAATCATTATGTTGAATGAAAGAAGCCAGACTCATACTGTATTGTTCCATTTATATTTATAAAAATTTGTATAACATTATAGAAAATACAAACCAATCTATAGTGACAGACAGCAGATCAGTGATTGCCTTGGGCCAGGGACAGAAGAAAGAGGGACTACAGAGGGACACGGGACAATTTTACAGGTGATGGAATTGTTCTCTGTATTGATATGGTTGTGGCTTCACAAAAATATATCCCTCTAACAACTCGTCAAATATGGGTAATTTACTGCACTCAAATTACATCCATTAAAATTTATTTTTAAAAATAAATGAACAAGCCAGGATAAAACCAGAATAAATAGTACTTACTTCATGGAGTTCTTTGAGTAATATATGAGATTATACGTTTAATGTACTTATTATAGTGGCTCGTATATTATAAATATTTAATGTTTGCTATTTTTATCATTATTATTGATATGACTAAGATTATTAATAAGTCATTTGTATGTGATGAAAAGTTGATTAGGTTTCATCTTTCCTTGATGATGATCTGTATATTAATTGGGCCACCATACAATATTCTACTTAGTTTCAAAAATGAATTATTGAGTTAAAAATGACTTCAGATAGTTGGTTCTTTGGCTTAAGGCTGCATTCACAGAACCCATATCCTGGTGAACATGGTGGCCTGGGTCAATTGCAGAAAATCTAAAGAACAGAAGCTCCTTTCCCTCACTTCCTTCTTTTTTTTTATTTTTAATTACACAGATAAGTCACTTATAGATGCTAGCCCCTTTGCCTTCAAAGAAAATGCATGCAGACCTGTCTCTGGTATTTTAGATTCTTGTTGCTTGCTAAAAAAGAAGGCAAAATAATGCCGAGAATTTCCCCCTGCCAGATGTTAATCAAGAACAGAAGTAAAAAGTGCTCCATATTTTACAACATGCCATCTCTAAGTCTTCTTACAGTCAACTAATAAACCAAGAACACAGATACAGCATGTCAAAGTGGTCTCAATATATTCTTTTTAAACTCTAAAGCCTTAGTACGTAGATATGATAGGGGTGCCACCAGAAGCATATCTGGCTCTGGATTTTAAAATTTGGACATTATAGCCAGGACCCAAAATATTAAAGACTAAAAAAATTAGGAAGTGGTTAATCAACCTCATTAAGAACCATGCATTTCATAGATGTTTGTTCAAGACAGAAGGGCTATTTTTTCCTTATTCTAATTGTTACATGGGTTTTAAGTCTGTTTACCTGATTATATCCTTGAATTAATTCAAGTTGTACAGGCTTTAGGAGTTATAGCTCCTTGAGTGTTTTTGGAAAAAAAGAATGATCTTATATAAAGACCCAAAAGGAACAGTACCCAGTGTCTGTCCACTTTAGACAGGTCTAGAAAGCCACCAGAATACTCAAGACAGCTCCTGGGCAGTTTTCCTAGCCCAGTTTGTGTAGCATCAAAAATAAAATATAAGATCACAGATGCTTTGGACATGGAAAAAAGTCTTGAACATAGGACTTTGGGAACAACATTAAAGAGCTGAGTGCAAAAGTGCAATATGCATGAGTAAGCAAATGCTTAGAGTATATATGTGCGCAGGCAAACATTTGTTACAAAGACACGTTGCCTAACTCCTGCAGGGCTGGGGAAGGAAGACTAGAGAGGGGGAAGGAAGACTAGAGAGGGGAAAGGAAGAACATCTAGCATTTGGAGAAAACAGAGAAATTTTTGGACTGCTCTTCAGTTTTTGCTGATTTTTCTCTTGCTCAAGGCATTTTTTTCAGAGTAAGATATTCCTCAGGGATGTCCATTTTATCTAATAGCATACAAGTGGGTCCTATGCCTTCCTTTAGTGTATGATTAATCTGTTTGCTATTTGAAAACTTTTGTTCTGGGATCCATCCAAGGTATTTTACATAATTATCTGGTACTTCATCTGATATACGAAGACCCATAAAAGCAAGATATATTGCAGTCCTGGGTTAGCATTACCAGAGTCGTGAGTGATGTCTGTGCTGAAAGTCAGGAAGGCATTCCCGAATGTGACCATTATTAGGCCATGACTCTCCTGAAAGTGAGACCTAGGAAACTTTCCTGATTGAGTTATTCAAAACCAGACCAGAACTTACACTTGGCACAGTCAGAAGAAAGGCTGGACAACCAACCAAATGAGTCTTTTCTTCTCCAATTCCTACATTCCTTTTGGAAATTTGTTCTTCACATTAATAAACTCATGAGTACAAGTAATTTCAGAAAAACCTGTATGATTTACAACCCAGGGGCCTGACTTTCTTGTTGATACCACGTAATTCAATAATGCTTCTCTGGAAGTTCCTTATATGTATAGGAACAAAAGCTTGTGATCAAAACTGGAATATATGGACTGAAATTATTTCTAAATATGAGATCAACTACTTGAAATCTAGGCTTTGTGGTCACCAAGGATGGCTGCTAACTCTGGCTATCCAGAACAACTGCAAAGAAAAACAGCAAAATCAATATGAATGTTAACAAGTCCATGTACAAATACTCCAGTACTTCACTCACAGGATACACCTTAGGCTTTTTCCGTGATCACTTCTATTATTTTAGACATAATTCTAATAGTCTAGTTAATTAATCTTGGACCCTCAGTAATCAGAAGAAACAAAAATATGGATAAGAAGACTGATTCTTAGAGGCAGGCACACATACATCAGAGAGAAGTGACCCATCACGGAAGTGATATGGGAAGGATATTAAAAAACATCCAAAAATCCAATAGTTTGTGATCTCTTTATTGTATTTAAAAGATGTCTAAAATAGGTAGGGACAAAGAAATCTACATGACCCAAGAATCCCAAAGAGTTTCCTGGAATACAGTACAACATTGAGATTAAGTGCACACATAGCCTGAACTTGAATCCTGTTCAGTGCCACCTGGTTTCAGTTCTCACTCAACTACAAAGGGGGGATAATACTATTATCTAACCCATAAAATTACTCTGACAGTTATAAGACATTATAACTATGAATTCATATATGACTTAATATGTACCTGGCACATTGTATTGTAAGTACTATGTAAAGTATTAGCTATGATAATTATGCATGTACATATAAACCGAATAGTCTGGATCACAATAATAATTATACCATAACCTTGTATAGTGCTTCAGAGGATCCCTGGAAGATAGGCAGGACAGATATCAGTTTGAAAAAAACTGTCTTAGCACATTCTCATTTTTTGACCTACATTCTGATCACTTGCTTACTTCCTGGATAAATCACTTTTAGCCTCTAAATCTCAGCTAAAACAGCTTCTCTTAGAATCCTCCTGTGGCCAAGAATGGCGTGGGCCCGGGAGGCGGAGCTTTCGGTGAGCGGAGTGAGCCACTGCATTCCAGCCTGGGCAACAGAGTGAGACTCCATCTCAACCAAAAAAAAAAAAAAAGAAGCCTCCTGTGGCCAATAACCAGATGAAAAAAGCTACTTCTCCCCTAGGGTCTCTCACTGTATTCCTGTAACTCTCCTACCATGACACTCTGTTCTGTGACGGTGTTCTTGACTACCTCTTCCACCAAACTGTAATTTTTCTAATGGCAAGGATTACCTCATTCAGTATTAAGCAACCAGTCCCTGGCACATAGTATGTGTACATTAAATGTGTTATTTAGCATAGAATGGAATGAATCTGTTAGTTTGAAAGCAGCTCAATTCACTAAAAAATCAATTTGCAGAATGACAAATTCATCAAATGTACTAATTTATCAAATATATTTTAAGAAACATTTTAAATATGTGTTCAATGGCTATGAGCATATTATTCTTAGTATTATGTTCCAATTACTTGTTATTGAATTGGTAATTTAGTGAATTGGCTCGTGGAAAACTTCAGTAAATTGGTTTTAGGAAAATTGCTTTAGAACCCATAACTTTTCCTATTTAGTCAATAGTTACAATAATTTTTTTTCTTCTAAAAAACATTGTTTGTGGAAAATATGTGAAATTGGTGCAGAGTACTTTGAAAGTCTCTATATATTCCTAAGAAAATGTTATGACCTATTTTTATTTTTGTGCTGGTATGAACAAAACTGATTTTACCTGAATTGGCTATGTGCTACTCAAAAAAACATTTTTGCTTGTCTCAGCTTCAGACTCCTTATCTGAAAGTTTCAAAAGCATTTTTATCAACTTTTCTGACATGTGAAATCCAATCAGGAAAAGAGACTCCAATTTAGGACTACATTGAGTGTTGAAGATTGCATATGCCATCTTACTAAGCAACTGAAGAAAGAACTCTTATTTCGCCACTCTCTTTTAGTATTATTCATAGGTTGTTCATAAAAGATGGCTATAAAAATAACTACTAATTCTTTTTTTTCTATTCAAAATAAATCTAAGGGATTTAGTACAGGGCTCAATAAAAGCTTATTATTGTTGTTCTTAGTTGTCATTGATAGCTTAATCTAATATCTTGAAATGATATACAATTAAAATTTAAATTAGTCTTATTCTCTGTAAACTTTCACAACACAATATAGTACAAAGACTTGACTCTACAATCCATAAAATTCACAGTAGATCAAAGAAATGTATCATCCTTTCAGAACATCTGAATTTTTTTCTTCCTTATAATCTTCAATTATATACTTGTAATAGTCATTTAACCATTCTTTGTCCCCTACGGAAACAAAAAAGGGTAACGAGTTTAATATTATCTTTAGTTAACAGAATACACATTAACACCTCCACACCAAGGTAATAAGAAAACTCTTTCTCAACCAACTTTCTTCACTGTCTGCTGATAACAGACATTGATGCTGTGTAGTAGCACCTCTGTCGACAATTCAGCTATACCATGATTTCACACTTCCTGAATGAGCTACAATCTAATATGAGGAAAAGAGAGGGACTATTGCTCCTCCCCACTCCAAAAAAAAAAATAAAAATTCTGCGAAGAGACTATTGAGCCTGCCAGAGCAAACAGGACACATTGAGGAAGGCTATAACGCAACCCCTTGGGAGAAGATGTATATTTTTTCAGTAATGAAAGCTATTACTTTCTTCAGTGTATCTCACACACATAAAAGGTAATATAGTTATCAAATTAATCAGTTTTGTGCTGAGTGTAGTTCAGGGAGGGATGAATTGAATATCATAACCCTTTTCTGTCATATTTAAACTAATATTCACTCTTAAGCATTAAAGCCGTTCTTGGAAGTTTTCCCTACCAACACCAACTCTCTCTTTTAATAATAAACGTTCTGCCTGCTTAGTAGTTATGTTTTTTCACATACACCTATTTCCCTTGGATGTTTATTATTATGGTATTGCATGTTTGTTGATGGCAGAGACCATGTCGAATCTCCCAAGTCCTCATTCGCTAATACTTTATCTACAGGTGCTGAGACAAAGCTCATTCATTGACTGATTAGATACAATGCAATTAAAGATATTCCTTTAAAAATACTTTAACGAGGAAACATTTTCTGCAGCTTTGAGAAGCCTGATGTTTTCAGACTAGTCATCAGCTGGTTAGAAGTGGTCCCAGGCATTTCACCTGCCTGTCTTTTCTGATCTGGATGTGACAGAGTGTCATCTCTTGCTGTTCTCTGAACCAAACAGAGAAATCAGCTGTTCACAGGACCCTGGGAGATGAATTAGAAGGCAAGAATGGCTAAGAAAAGAAGTCTTTAAAATTTCAAGTATCTTAGTATGTTTAAAAGAAGGAGCTATATTCCAAAACCTCAAGCTGAGCAGTGAAAGCATAATAAGAGTTTTTCTCACTGCAAGCACACCCGGTCAAAGGGTATACCAGAAAACCCCTAGTCTAAGGTTCCCATGGAAAGACATGTGCGAATCGAGTGATTCAGCAGATTTTAAGTGCTTATTTCCTTAGGCAGAGGTTAAACTTAATGTCAAGTGTTGAGTGAGGTTTGACTGCTTTTCCAGCTGCCCAGGCCATCTTTGTAAACACAGGAGTTAGAGATGAATACAACTCATTTATTCATGATATTTGCATGACTTAAACCTTTTCACATGTGCCTGGACCAGAGGCACTCTTAAAAGTCCGAGCAAATATCAAAATGATTTATGGAGAGGCTTCTGCTCTCACACTAAGTCCACAAACATTTAAGGTGGATGTAGCCCAAGGTGGCAGGAGAAGCAATTTCCTCAGCCAACCTGGAGAAATGAGTGCCGCACAGTCTAAGAAGATCGAGGAAAGCCTGGTACCACTGAAAAGATAACCCACTTAATAAAGGCTAAAAAGCCCCCTTTGGGGAGAAGAAATCTTTTTGCTTTCCCCCTGCTAGTGCAATTGCCTTTAGTGTCTGGGTCTGTAACAATAAGAAGTTTTATATTTGTGTTCAGCCTGAGAAGAAACTACATATCACAGATTTAAGAAAAGATAATTCAAAGAAATAGAAAAATGAGTTACAATGAGAAACAGGTCTCTTTTACTTACTTACTTATGTATTCTATTAATTTATTTGCCCCTAGTAGAATATTTTTGAAACTAAATGTTTCTCTTCTAGGGATCATTTGACTATTCTTTCCTCTTAAGATTGGCCCTTGGCAGAGCATGCAGTGAGCCAAGATCACGCCACTGCACTCCAGCCTGGGTGACACAGCGTGACTCCGTCATGAAAATAAAATAAAATAAAATAAAATAAAATAAAAAATAAATTAAAAAAAAGATTGTCCCTTGGATGAGCTAACACTCCCTTGAACTATAGTTAAGTTCTCTGGTCTCCCAAACCCCTGCCAATGAGATAAAAGTTGAATGTGTTTCCTCATAACTTCTACTTGTGAATAGGACAGTATTTATTTTTCAAAAACTATTTGCGGAAAGTCCTCTTTTTACCATAAATGACACTGACAACCACTAATTCATTTTACCTACTGGATGTCCAGAGGAAAAAACTTTCAACTGGCATAAATTGATTATAACTTTAACAATTTAATTGTGAACAAAGACCATGCTACTCTGAACAGCTTACTTTCATAGAGTTTTGATGAATAAAATATATAAAAATATGGAATATAAAGTCTTTTTAAATCTGAAGAGTATTATGTCATTCATTTAAAGTTTATTGTAATGCCCAAGGCAAAAATAAATAAATACAAACTGCAATGAATATTTTATAAGTTTGTTGCTCTCTTCAAGCATTAAAAACCTATTTCTTAAAACTTATAAATTTTAAGGATCATAGATTCCATGAACATTTCTCCAAAGTTCACAAGAAAATGAGTAAAAGGAGCCAGTCATCTGTATATAATGAAGACTATATAAATTGTCTTGAGGCAATTTAATTTTGCTCATTCCCTATTCCAGCTCCAAAGGCAAATACAATGGAACTACATCCCATCTCTACCAGCCTTGCCAGAAGGCACCACAGAGGGAGAAAATCAAGTTAATGAGGGATGGGAGAAGACATCAAGGGCCATCTGAGTCCCAGAGACATAACTGCAAACCCATCCTAGGAGGCTGCCAGACTATAATAGCCACATATGACACCACTGTACAATAAAAAATCATAATTCAGTTAGTTTCAGGTAATTTTTAGAGTACTTTTTAGGAAAAGGGGGTTAAAAGATCATTTCAAAGTCTAAGGAGATGTTTCAGTAACAATACCTATTACTGAGTTATTTTAAAGCAGACAACATTAGAAGAATTTTCTTCTTTGTGTCAACCTTCTTTTGGCAATGAATGGAATCGAGCTGGTGAAAGACTAATCAAACCGTAATGGGTGTGAGACTGTCTTGAAATAAACTCTTCCCCTGGGTTTTTAAGGCATCAGCTCTGGCAGATGAGACCTGCCGCCAATCAGATGTGTGACTGCAGCAGATAAACGACACCCACTGGACTTGCCATATTTGCTCTTATGAAATTCCTGTCAGTTTTGAGACATGAATAATTCACGCAAATGGCCTTGGACACCAGAGGCAGCCAATTATTGTGTCACCAACTCACCACCATTTGTTTTGGTCACCAGAGTATTTCTTTTAAAAAACCAAGACTTCCAGACTCAAAATAAGTTCCACGTTAAAGCAATTTCTTTCCCTCCAATTTCTTCCAAACTAGTTTTATTTGCATTTTGAAAGAAGAAATGGAAGTTTATCATTTAGAATGCCTTTTGTGTCTCTTTGATTCCTCTACAAAAGTTCAAATATAATTGAGTTGGGAATTAATAGTAAAAGCAATTACATCAGAAAAAATGGAACAAACACTTTCAGTATTTTTAAAAAGAACCATCAAATTCCCAGAGTACAATCAACACATTTAAGAATTCAAGAGAGAGAATTACAATGCTTGCATCAGCCTAATAACTGAAATGAATCCAACATTTCCATTTTAAAGCTACTAATCCAAGAATAAAGGGGAGATGAAACAAATTCAGACAGCTATAAAAAGCACTATGTTTGGGACTGAGTGTTGTGGCTTTGCCTAAAGTTTAGAATTACCTCTGATAGAGACAGAAGTTGCTAAGTGGACTGCAAAGTCATGTTGCTTTCCTGATTCTGTCCCTTTTGTCATAAGCAGTTTAATGAACAAGGCATTGGTGCCTATATTATCGACTCCATTTAATAAGAATTTTATTATAGCAATGTATGCATTCTCTTCTTTTTTTCAGTTCTACACTGTGCATTGTAAATCATTATGAGACTGTTTTTTCTATTGATACCTCTAAGTATATTGCTCCAATTTCTGCAGCTTCAGCTAGCTATAACAACAAATCTCCTGCAAATTATTAATAATATCATGTCTTATTCTTAGACACAAGCAACTTTCAGAACTCAAGCTACTTCATTTAGTTCTGCTCTTCACATCTCCATAGAAGAAAAAAAGAAAAAAGAACTCTAGAGCCTGAATTAGTCACTGACCTTTTTCTGCAGTTTAAATTGTTATTCTGTGGTGATTAAATGAAGCTCCATGGGGCACCCAGCCAGAGCCAGTTAATAAGTTATTAGTTCCATCAACACTGTTTTGTCATAGCCAAGACCCAAATTCAGTGATTATTCCTGTTATCAAAGTCTTAGTCACTCCAAGAAAAGCACACTTGGTATTCCTGAAAGATAAACCACACTATTTTGTGATATCTTCCCACAAAGTTTGAGTTGTATGAGCTCTTTCCTCACTGTTAAAATTTGGAAAGCAGCCCTAATGTAGCATTGCCAGATTTAGCAAATCAAAACACAGGATGCCCAGTTAAATTTGAATTTAAGATAAACAACAAATAACTTTTTAATATAAGTATGCCTCAAATTTTATACAGGATATACTTAACTTTAAAAATTATTTGTTCTTTATCTGAAATTCAAGCTTAACTGACCATCCCATATTTTATCTTCCAACCCTACCTGATGGCATCACAATTAAGTGAACAAGAGAAATTAGAGAAGAAGGCATCCATGACTGCAGGTGGCTCAACTACAAACTGAGATTCAGGAAGTAGTCAGCACAGGGGCCTTTAAACATCTTTTTTTCCTAGAGACAAAGGGAAGCTTTGACTGGCGAGGTAAATGCAACTGGGCTCTGGTGAGAGACTGAGCCCTGAAGAGAGCAGTGGCCGACAGCAAAGGCCTCAGCAGTGCTCAGGGGCTGCTCAATAACGGACACACCTGCTCCCTGTTGGGCTGCTTCCATAAGGTGGCTTCCCTGTGAGTATGCTTTTCAAGATTAATGATGTGCAACAAAAATAGTCAGGCAAGGCCAAGAAAAGGCCTGAAATTGAGAAATTAGCTATATAGCTTGTTTTAATAACCACCCCTATTTAGGTATCTCCAACTGTTCCACTCAATCATTCAAAGGAGTCAAAGGACAAAGGACAAACATTTATTGCTCGGGTAGATTTTGTTTTGCAGAAATTTCCCAAGTATGTTTTAGTGCAAACCTCAGTTATATCTTTTGTCAAAAATGTATTAAAATAGTAGAAAACAAACTGCATTTACATTCCACACATTATATGTAAAATTGTGAATAAACATAGATGGTGGAAGGAGATAAATAATACCTAAGGCTAATTGATATTTTGGAGATAATTTTTGCAATGTTTTCCTAAAAGCCATGATTTTCACATTCATCTTCAATTTGATGACTCTAAGCCCTGTGTCCAGTGCCCATGAAAATTGCTAAATATGAATTTTATGATCCCCAAAGTAGTCTACTTTGTGATCCTCTTTGCACTCTTAGAAACATTATTAGGTAAGAGTAATATAGGAATGAAAGCATCCTTTCCCTTATTATGGATTCTCCCTCATTAAAGTCTTCATTTCTTTTTCCTTTTATGTCTAATTACATAGAAGCTAGTTGACAGGTGCACTTCTAACTTATGAATCAATTAGTATAATTTTCATAATTAATTTTAAGATATGCTTAAACAGTAAATGTGTTAAAGACTGTGCTGTCCAATATGGTATCTGCTAGCCATATGCAGGTATTTAAATTTAATCTAAAGTTGATTAAAATTGTAAAAAAATTAAAATTCAGTTTTTCATTCATACTAGACACTTTGCGAGTGCTCAGGGGCCACACGTGGTTAGGGGCAACTGAGCTGGACAGTGCAGCTCTGGGACATCTCCATCATTGCGGGAAGTTCTTTTGGACACTGTTGTCTGTAGACAATAATATTTTCATACTGAACTAGGAAGGATATGCATATTTTTAGGCACCACTCTGTTCAACAGTAATTATAGGAAAATAGAAAAGAAAAATGAAAGATATATCTGAGCAACTTAGTTGGAGAAAAATTACCAGGTTAGGCACCACAAATGCAACAATTCTAAAACAGCTTTGAGGAAGTAAAGACAGAAAGACATCATATACATAAATGTGCTTGCAAATGTGAATAAAGATTACTATTACAATTGGGTAAACTCCATTTACTACTTTACAGCTGTTTGATCACAGGCAAGTTATTTGATATTTCTATGCTTCCCTTTTGTCATCTATAAAATAGGGATAATAATCACACCTACCTTTTTCATCAGGGCCACCTCATCTCTGTGATCGGCGCTCCCTAAAGTTGTACAGCACATACCTGTGCAACTGTATAAATCAACCCTCTGCATTGGGATTTGAAAGGATTAAAAAAGTGAATTCATTTAAAGGACTGAAACAGTACTAGGCATATATTAAAACACTCAATAAATGTTAACTATACTTGAGGTATTTCTCCAAAGAAAATTTCCCAAACGAAAGAATCAAATAGTAGAATTGAAAGTCATTCACAACTAGGGTTATGAACCAACCTGGTTTGCCACTAAAGGGATTTTTGGAGTGTGGAAATTTCAGTTTTAAAACCTACAAAAGAAAAAAGAAAAAAGAAAAAAAAACAAGCAAACCAGAATAAGATAGTTACCCATGAAAAACAAGGAATATATTTAATCACAAGAAACACCCACAAGTGAACAAAAATTTATTCATTTTATCCATTGATTACCAATATTAGTAACAGCATATGGCTAAACATTATGAATTCTCCAAACTAAATGTAAAGGTATAAGGGTTAGCAGCAGATGAAGAGAATTAATATGGTTCTTCTTGGCATTTAATGTGGATATCTACATGAAAGTCAAAGTTATACAGCTGGAGCAGAAAATAACACAGTCCCTGAGACTTGTGGCTTTTAAATAACAGCACTGGATATCTCAGCATAGGATCAGATGGTTGAACTAGGATTGCTTTTTATCCCTCCTTTTTTTTTTTTTTTTTGACTGGAGTGAAAAGGCTTGAATGTATCACCCTAGCTGCTAGCCCTGGAAACCTCAACTTTAAAGGAAACCGCTTACCAGGAAATGCTTAATTACTACAGGGCATCTTATTCTTGTGTTCCTCTATCTTTTACAAGCCATAAAAGAATTGTGTTTTCTCCCTATGTATTTATCACATCACCATTGTTCAAGTGTAATCTATACCTTGGCACTTGAAGAAATGAGATGAAAAGTGGTGTTAATAATGGTTTTAATTAAATCAAATGTTTATGATTTCCTCTAAAACTGTTTCTTTGCACAGCCTAGAGCAAGAACACAGCAGGGCAGCAGTGGTCAAATCAGGAGAAGAGCAGATAGAATTAGCATGGATCCTAAAACTGGCAAGTTGCTTTTCATGCTACAAGTCTCTACTCAACTGAGCACTAAATTGGATTTTACTGGGCAAGCCCCAACCCAGTCAATGCTTTTGTGAGTCCTATGGACGACAAAATTGTTCATCCACGTTTTATTGTTCATCCACGTTTATTTGGAACGCTGAAAGACAATAAGTGAGGATAACAGGCAGGTCATTCCAAATAGACATCTCCTCACTCTCTAGAAGATCTCTTTTCAGTGAGAATGTTCTCTTACTTAATAGATATCTTTCTTTCCTTTTTTTTTTTTTTTTTTTGACAGGTCTCACTCTGCTGCCCAGGTTAGAGTGCAGTGACATGACCAAAGCTAACTGTAACCTCAAACTCCTAGTCTCAAGCAATCCTTCCAAGTAGCTGGAACTACAGGTGTGCACCAAAACACCCAGGTAACTTTTTTTTTTTTTTTTTGGAGAGATGGGGTCTTGCTATGTTGTCAAGGATGGTCTCAAACTCTTGGCCTTAAGTGATCCTCTTGCCTCCCAAAGCACTGGAATTACAGGCATGAAACACTATGTCTGGGCTTTAAGAGATATACTTCTTAAGCAGTATTCAGGTTGTTTTATCTCTTCCCCTTCAGGAGAGTGGTCAATGTGAGCTCCTGAGCATAAAGAAAAGGGACATTTTTTCCCCTAATCTGTTTCCAAATCAGCATCTCCAATCTTTTTCCTTACAAACAGATATGCAAAATGTTACACTTGACCATTCCTTTATTAGTTTATGTTTATTAAATGAGTCACTGATAGGGGCGTAGGATGGGAGTTTGTACTGGGTTGTTACAATTCACACAGAGCACACTAAGAGAGAAAGGCAATATGAATTCAAAGAAACCCAAAGTTAACCTCCAGTTTGGGGTGATCGGCAATGATGGAGGGCAGCAGGGATAGAAATAATGTTCTAAAAATAGAAATAGATATCATTTTTATTTCTCTTTAAAATATTTAAAATAGTTTGAGAAGAAAGTGACGAGGAGGGTCAGTTTTTTTTTTGGATAATATTTTACCAGGATCAACATTAAAATCAGTTTTGACTCTGAATACTCACAAATCAATCAACAGGTCTGGTGGCTTAGGGGAGTACTAGAGGAGAAGTTATTAAAATCAGATGAGGAAGACTCTGCAACACAGAGTTTCTTGTCAGTAGTGAAGAGATTACCAGGCAAAATTATTTGGCTTTAAAAGCTATTAGATGAACGCTCATGACCAATAGTTTTCACCATCAAATTTGTATCACGTAGCTATATAATTTTAAACCACAGGTCAAGAATTGAGTTTTCATCTTGAACTCCACATCATTAGCCCTGCTCACAGTATTAGTCTTCAACAAACATCCTTACGAATCCCAAGGCAGAATACCAATCAGTCTAACTGCGTGTTTCTTCTCCTCTGTGTAGGAGTGCCTTTGAAACAAATAAAGCTTCACGTATGGAATAAAGAGACCCACAGCTGGGGATGGAAATCAGACTGAAAAAAGACATTAACAAGGTAGAGATCTTCTAATCAGATAGTGAATTAAGTGACCGAGACCTAGTTTAGCTATTCTGCTGACTTGTAGTGCAATCTTTCACTTTATTATGTCTCTCAGTTCTCTGCCTGCAAAATCAGAAGCAGTAATCCTACATTGACATGTGGAAAACTCCAGATTATCTCATCAAGTTTTGCAAATTATCACAGACACTTGGGACTAAGTCTTAAAAGAAATTAGGCCATGGCTAAAATAAATCATGTCCAGGGAAGATAAATTGTTTCATAAAAATTAAAACTATTGCCCCTGGCAACTGCACTAGACTTCTCAAAGCCTCTGATACACACTGGAATTGAAGCCTGACACTATTAAGTGAGAAAAGACAGCTGAAAATTTTGTAGATTAATAAAGCATTTTAACAACTAATTTTTTTAAATCTATCTATCTGTAAGACAATTTCTAAAGATAGCCCCTTAGATTCAGGACGGGAAAGTCCATCTCAACATGAAAGAAAGATACTTTTTCTATGAAGAAAAATCGTTATTATCCTTCAGTAACTGATCCAAGCACCCTATATATTTCATGTAGGTTTTGAAATACATTTCTATGAAAACTGAAAATAAAGCAATTAGCTGGTAGAAAGTACCATGTAAATACAAACTGTCACTGTTTTAACATTGCAGAAGTGGCTCAACCAATGGTTTAGAGCCCACCAATTCTGGTTTCTAGGGATTCTGTCTACCTTTGACCCTCTGTTCTTCAAAAATTAGATGAAAATAGGAGAGCTTTTCTCAAAAGGAGGTTTGAAGAAGATTTTTGAAATTGAAAATTTTTTATATTTCCCAAAATTCAAATGCAAATATTAAAATGGTAGTCACAAAAGAAAAAGGAAGCAGAGAAACTAATGGCCAAACTGGTAACAGTTTAGCATTCTGATGTTTTCTCTACCTCTGATTTAGTCCAGGCCTTCAGCAGATTATCCAACTCATCCTGTTATTTAAATAAGTTAATGACAAATAATTTTGTTTGGAAGATTAATCCTTATTTCAAATATTTAAGGAGGGCATATTCTCAGATAAAATTAATTTTTACCCCAGAAATATCCTTTGTTCATTCCACTAATACGTATTGAGTGTCTGCTATGTGTAACGTACTATGCTAACTGCCATAACAAAAGAGTTATCCCTTCTCCTTTACCACCTTCTTTATGGAAAGTGGTGGTGGGAGGGAGAATGTGGCATGTCTAGGACCCAGCTTTCTAACTATTCTTTTTTCCTTTTTCTTGCCTCTTCCTTCCCCTTCATTTTAATGGTGGGTCAGTTTTAGACAGACACAACTAGAAGTTGGTTAGCTACAGAGAGGTTAAACAAATACATAAACATATTATGAATAAAAAGAGTCAGGTTTCTTATTAATGGAGAATAGTGTTACAAGGGGAAAGGAGAAAGAGGCCTAAGGTGGTGAATTGGAATGTGAACTCATGATAGATAGATAGATGGTAGATAAGATAGATGGTAGATAGATAGATAGATAGATAGATAGACAGATAGATAGATAATTTGAATACATACACAAATTTTTTAGCTCTTCCAATAGACAGAGAAAGCCTCCAATAATGCAACTGATTATAATGAGCACACCTAGCACTCAGAAAATGGTTTCTAAATCTCATACTTCATTAAAAGAAACTAGGACTCTCTGAAAAAACAACTGACTGTTACAGCTAGAAATGGAAAAATATGAAATGGAAATGGGCCATCTTATTGTACTACAAAGTACGGAATTGCTCAAAGAATATCAGGACATGTCAAATAAAATAAGCAACCAGCCTGCTTACAAACTGTAGGAAAATTTGCACATCCAAAATAAATTATATTAATGGAGTATATCCCTTTGCATAAAAATCCATAAATCATACAGATAAAAATAAGTAAATTGGCAAGAAGGGAAAGCTCTACCTTATAATAGATTGCCAATTGTAGTTCTAGTGCTCATTATTCATTATTGTTTGTTTTCATTGTGCTGATTTTTGGTGATCAAGCCTCAGTCCCCCTTCATAGTGCCCTCTCCTTTTTAAAAATTATGTGTGCATAGAGAGGCCATCTTTTTCAGGACATTGCATTTTCAGGCTTGTGGTGATAAATAAGATGGACCAATGCAAGTGTTCATAATGACTTTCCAATTGGCCCTGGTGTTCTAGCATGTGATTGCTTCATGCCTGGACTGTGACTTTCAGTGGAAGATGGAAGTTTTTCAGAGAAATGAACTGTGGAAAAATGTCCTTTCCTTAACTTGAAGCTACTTTTAAAATTTGAGAGTCTGGACCAAAAGAAGAGGAATATCAGGTTGAAGTCAAGATGACAGATAAGGTGAGAGTAATGACTACTCCTAAGATGGCTTCACTGAAGAAAAGGCATTTTAAGATTTTTTTTAATTCTTGTCAGAAGATCCCAGAAAAGTACTAATTTTCATTAGCAATTAATAAAGCTATACATGCAGAAATGAATACAACAGAACACTGCTCTTTTTTATTTTGTTTGTACTTTTTGGCCTGGGATATGGGTTTTAAATGGAGACATTGTACCAGCTTCATTAAAATAAACAATATTTGTAAAGAAAAAAACCCAGTAGATTGCCAAGGAATAATCAGATTGGAAAACTACAATTTGGGAACCACAATAGTAATAATTGATTCAGACAAGAATCATCCTTGGTGCTAAAACTGATCGGTGAAATTGTAATGAGGAATACAATATTACATAGTCTCAATGCATCTCCTCAAAATATTCTTATGAATTCAAAAGTACAACATACTTGTTAATTAAATTTTCACTGGAGAGCCTTCATAAACCTCATCTTCACCAAGTTAATCAGAGTTAACAGCACCATTAATGGGAGAGTTGACACATGTGATGTGATTCACTGAAGAGAGCATGGCATCACTTCTGGGGCATTCCTGCCAAAAATTTATAAATCATGAGGAATCATCAAACAAATCTAAATAGAGAGACATTCTACTAAGTAACTGATCTATGCTCTTCAAAAATGTGAAGATTTTAAAAGTTAATAAAAGACTGAGAAACTATTCCTTATTGAAAGAGGTCAAGGACATGACAACTAAATACAATGCATGATCTTGAATTGGATCCTGAGACCAAAAAGAACATTATTGGAACAACTAAACAAATTTTAAAATAGCCTATAGATTTCATGGTAATATTGTAATTTCTTGATTTTGATTATTTTGCTGTGATTGTGAAAGGACATTATCATTATAATTAAGAAATAAACACTATTCAAAAATTAAGAAATAAGACAGCAATCCAAGGAGAGTAAAACTTGAGGGACAGTGAAATTCTTGGCCCTCTGTTTCTGATCTTTATGTTGAGGACAACCTTGTCTGTCTCAATATAGAAATCTTCCTACTCAGGGGAGCTAAAGAGAAAGTACCTGCATTTGGACAAGTGGGTATAGAGGAGGCAATGTGCTAGAACTGGAATAAGTAGTCATGGAAGGCACATGCTCCTTTGAAAAACATGTACCTGCAGCATATATCCCCCCACCCCCCCAAAATGGCACTTTTAATACCATAACATCTACAATGACTTATAATGAATGAGCTTTCACTTTAAATCTGAAGGCCATATGCATTCTCACTGTCCTCATATAACTCATATTTGAATAATAAGCATAAGAAAGTACAAGAAATGACTATTCCAAAAGAAAGTTCAGAATAATGATTGCTAAGGTCTTTTCTTCCTCTGAAAACAATATGGTCATCAAGCTGAAGGTAAGTAGTAAAGATAAGGTAGACAAAACAGCCCCAGAACACAGAATCCCAAGAAATATGTATTGACCTAAAAGACAAATAAAAAGGTGACTTTGAAGGTGGTCCTGCAGGAAGCAGGAACAGGGACTAATTGCAACGTCATCCTTGGCCTATGGCTTTGTCTGCTGTGGCCAACGCCTCCTCACGTGGACTACCCTGAGAGAGGTTGCTACAGTCTACCATTTTGTGAAGAAGTAACTGTAAAACTGTTACCAAATTCTAACACCATCAAAATGTGACCTCCAAAGAGGGACCATGAAATCAAATTGTTTTATTTCCAACTGTAAAGTAAATATTTTCAAGCAACCCATCTGAATGTTAAGATCTACCCAAACAAGTTGGTTGTAGAAAGAAATCCATGGAAGATGTTCTTTCCTAATCAGTGATAGCCAAAGGTCCCCGGCTTTGCCTGGTGCAATGAAGCCACCATGAGCTCATCGTCATTCTTTGCCTCTAAACCACAGGTTCACTAACCAGGAACATTGGGGCCCAATCAGGTCCTTCATTTTCCTTTCATGCAAAGTTTTATTATGAAAATTATTGCTCCAACTCCCCGGTGTCATTTACCTGGTTCTGAGCAACCAGAGACCTGAGTTAGAAATTATCTGTGAAATGCCAGTAGTATGAACAGATAAGAGACAGTGTTTCCTGCAACAAGCATTATCTCAATTGGTTGCATAAATTTACCCAAAAAACCTGGGCAGAGTAAATTCAGTTGAAATTTATATCCCAATGAACATTAGAAATTGTAAAGAGAAATTTCATACTGGAAGGAATATCATTTACTTTTATCTACTCTTCTCCATTAGTGACATAGTTTCTGAATTTGGAAACCAAATTATCACAGATAGACAAATTACCCACTGGCTAAAATAATAAGAAGGATAATTTTTTGTGCATCATTGTTAACAGCTTAGACCTGATAATCTTAATGAACAGTTTTCTTAATGGTGCCTGTTACTAAATGCAAGAAGTATAATAGACCTCATATACTATGAGTGCTTAATAAATATTAATTACAGTTACTATTTAAAATGAAGATAATGTTCTCATTTTAATGACTACCTCCCCTATTCTAAGAACGTAAGAACAGGGAAATACAATGCCTTTATGAAAATATTCCTAACTAAATTTGGCTTGAATCTAATTTGAATCTAATCATACTCACTTCCCAAAACAGGGAGAGGTCCTTGAATGTTAAACTTCCATAACAACTCCCCACCAACATATAATATTATATAAAATTTCAAAGTAACTATTATTTTAATAACTTTAATGTTTGTTGAATTTATTTTCATTTTTATTATCAGTTTAAAAGGTTAATTTGCAATACAATTTTCAGGATCATGTGTGGGCTGTGATAGATATAAGATGATGCTTTTGTCTGTCCTAACTAGTCCTTGAGGACTAGTTCCCTTTGAACAGCAGGAAGAACTAAGAACACAGTTGTTCTGATTTATAATGTCAAAACACAAAGGAAGAATGTTTAGAAAAAAAAAGTTTTTAAAGAGCTAGTCTAATTAAATAGGGGATTGCATGTGATGAAATATAGACACTCTCTTTGGATAAAGACACTTTGGTTCTAGAAGCCAATAAAGTGTCAAATAGAGTAGAAGGGCTCCATTCTGCATGTTAGTCTGGGCTTTCTTGTTAAGACTGGAAATACATTCGCGAGGGATAAAGGAAAGTATTTCTTATCCTTTGTTTTCTACATACAAGATGTAGATAATTTTTACAGGGCACAGATGATGGGCTACTATCTTTCATAACATAAAACAAAACACAAATTCAAACATCTTTTTCAAAATTGTCAGTTATGGGCTTGCTATTTCCAATGTTAAAATAAATGGGTAGATTTTATTCTTATAAGGTAAATACAACCAGAAATACAAAAGCCTTCTCCAGTCTGCACTGAAACAGAGAAATTGAACCATAAGTTGTAGAGATATTAACAAAGGACTGGTAAGTGGAGGTATTAGAGAATGAGTGATTGAGAGATTAGTGAGATAGAAGGAAGTGAAGGTTTGCAGAGATAATTCCAGATGAAGGTAGGGGTTTTGATTACATGTCCTGAAGAATGACATTCTGAAAAAAAAAAAAATGATGAGTTGATGGGTGCAGCACACCAACATGGCACATGTATACATATGTAACTAACCTGCACGTTGTGGCACATGTACCCTAAAACTTAAAGTATAATAAAATATATATATATATATATATAAACACTTGGAACTTTGAGAAGATAGTTTAATCAAATTTTAAGGCTAATTGAAGGAAAAAGGAAAAAGAATGGAAGAACAGTTACCTTGAAATAGTGGATTAAGATATTACATACCCAAAATATAAAAAAGGCAGTATGAGAGAATGTTTGTAAGAAACTTTGGCAGCTCAGGATTCAGTTGGAACCTAGAAAAGAAATTACAGATAAACTGAACATTGTGCCTAAACAAAAAGGATTCTTACCACTGCAAGTTATAAATTATAAGACAGTTCCATAGGACCAAGACCTAGGAAAAAATAAATATATCCAGAGGAAGCTAGTAAATTTAAAGGATTGTTACAGGAAGATTTTGAGCACACGTGTTCTCATCTTTGGGGAAAAATTTCCCTTCCCTCAGCACACATGTACTCATGCATACACACTCACATACACACACACACACAGACTCAATCACAAACACACATTGAAATTTAGCTAAAATTGAACACAGAGAATCTTGACCAGAGTCACTTTCAGACACTTCTCTTTAATGAAAGACTTTAGATATCTCTTCTGCCAAGAGGTCAAATGTCACAAGGGCAGATTATTATATGTTTGTTTTAAAAAAGCTAATATTAAATAATTTGAATCAGTTATCCTTGAAGAAATACATCTCTTTAATAAAGTTAATCATGCCAAACTAAGAAACAAAACAACGAGTAATTTCTTCATATTTTTTCTTGTCTCTATTTTCACCATCAAATTTTTTACTTGGAACTGGGCACGGTGGCTCACGCCTGTAATCCCAGCAATTTGCGAGGTAGAGGCGGGCAAATCACTTGAGGTCGGGAATTCAAGACCACCCTGGCCAATATGGTGAAACCAACATCTCTACTAAAAATACAAAAATAGCAGGCATGGTGGTGCATGCCTATAATCCCGCCTACTCAGGAGGCTGAGGCAGGAGAATCGCTTGAGTCCAGGAGGCAGAAGTTGCAGTGAACTGAGATTGTGCCACTGCATTCCAGCTTGGGTGACCGAGCAAGACTTGGTCAAAAAACAAAAAAAAAATCACTTGCGTCAGCCTTGTGAGAAAACTGAATCAGAACTTTTACAGCATCTATGCCTCTTGTCAATAAACGTCTGCTATAACATCTGACTTAATTATATACAGAAAGATCCATTATCATCACAATACTTTGATATACTTCAAAGTCAAATCATTATTTTCAGGAAGGAAAAATTTATGACATAAGTAGACTTTGGGCCCTATTTTGTCTAAGTCTTTCAAAAACTAAGAAACATTTTTCTCAAGGGGAAAAGGAGAGAAGTTTTTATATGTTGCTTTATGCAGTTTCCATTTTGAACTTTCTTTTTGGAAGTTAATATCTTAACTAAATTGCATAAGAATTTGCCCCAGTACAGTTAAGGTTTATATGTTTCAACAAAGACTCTGCTCATAATCAAGGCATGCTATCAAAGATATAAGAAAGAAGATTGACAGTTGGCATACATTGTAGGGAATTAGCGCAAATCAAGGAGAATAAGAAGGCTAAATCCAAGAAGGTTCCGTGTTGGAGTACTCCCATTAATTCATTCAAGCAACATTTACTGAGAGCACTTATTATATGCTGGGCATTGTGATAGGCACAGAATACATAAAGACAAATAAGCCATTCCGTATGCCTTCCTAAAGTTCAGAGTTTGCTAGGGAAAACGGACAAGTAAAACAGTAACTACAAATTAATATGATCATTGTTTGGATTGAAGAAAGATTTCCTGGATGCCTTGATACTTGAAAGATAAGAACCAAGTAGCTATATCAAAAAGAGAGATAGGTTCTCCAGACAATGGTAGCAACATATAAAATGGTACAGAGGTATAAAACTGTAGATACATTTGAAAAATTGGATTGCGGAGCAAGGAAAGAGAGCAGGGAGTGGGGAGGTCAGGTAAGGAAGCAGAAACATCAGTCTTATATAATAAACCAAGGAGTTTGAACTGAATTGCACTACCAGAAACTGAGGGAAATTGTTGGACAATTAAACAAGCAGTGACTTGAGCAAATTTTCATTTTAGATTCTTCACTTGGCAAGCAATATGGAGGATGAATTAACGGGTAGAAAGCATAAAGAAAGTTATGCCCAAGTGAGGTATGTGGGCATGGCCAGTGATAGGGTAAGAAACTAAGTTCATTTACTGGATGCTTTTCAATTGTATGAGCTCAAATCAGACGCTAGATGGGATAAATAGGCTCAAAACATACCATCACCCTGTCAGGCTCCCGTATGTGGTGAGAAACTTGGCACTCTCAGAATCATGTCCTTCGAGCTTGAAAAACGTGGGTTAAAAAGAGAGATGACCTGGACATGACTCACACCTATAAAAATCCTAGCACTTTGAGAGGCCAAGGTGGGAGAATCACTTGAGGCCAGGAGTTTGAGACCAGCCAGGGCAACATGAGTCCCTGTCTCTACAAAAAGAACAGCCAGGTGCTGGATGTGGTGGCACATCATGCCTATAGTCCCATCTACTCAAGAGGCTGAAGAAGGAGGATCCCTTGAGTTCAGGAGGTCGAGGCTTTACTGAGCTATTATCACATTGCTGCATTACAGCTTGCATGACAGAGTGAGACCGTGTCTTAAAAAAAAAAAAGAATGAAACATTCTAATTGGCCAAGCTTAGTACTCACCTCCACGGCCATCAGGTACCGTGATAGGGAAGCCCAAAAACACATGTAAATGTAGTGTTACCTAAAAGAAGGTGGGTGTACTAGAAGCAGAAAGAGGAAAATATTTTGTACAGACAGAAATAGCAAATATCCACTATGGTTTAGCAGCTAGATGGAAACCAACAAGAACATGAACTAACTCGGGGAATTGTTGGCTAAAGAAAAAAAACAGAACTAGGAGATATTAGTAAGCAAAATTGACAAGACTTGGCAAGTGGCTGATAGGATTGTGGGTATTCAGTTTCTAAACAGATGGTATAACATTCAAATTTTCTGTCAGAAATAGAAATTGTGCAAAGAGCAGAAACCTAAATGGAATACACCCATCACAAAAATGTAAGTGTGCCTGATATTTCATTTAACAGATACAGCAATTAAAAGAAAGATTGGGGAAGAGGTGAAAAAGAGAGAAGTTAGAGATAACTCCTGGTTATCTGACTGGACCTGTTGAGTGGAGAGTGGTGCCATCCACCAGGGTAGGAAATAAACAATTGTTGGCACAGATGATCTATTCAGTTTTGGCTGTGTCTGGAACATTTATCAGAAATATAATACATCATCACAAAAGAGAATAGCAAGGAATCGATGCCAAACCATCATTCTGTAAAGCATCCTGATGCAGTAGTTTCAGAGCCAGACAAACCTGAATTTGGATCCGGAAGCCATGCTATATAGTTGGGTGACTCTAAGCAAGTTCACTGTCAACTGGTTCCTCAAACATAAAATGGGGAGAATTACAACACCTACATCATAGATAATGTATATTGCCTGGCATGTGGAAAGAATTCAATAAATCCAAGTTCTCCTCTGAGTGGCACCCTGAGGAATTAATTAGCAAAGATTAAGTACCAATTCAGAGTGCAAAGAGAAATATTTATCCAGTTCATACTCTATCCCAGGCCTCCTGAGTATATAATATTATATAAGAGAGACAACACTTGTAAATTCAAGGAGTTTGCACTCTGCTTAGGATTAGTGGACAAGTAAGATAATTTCAGAATGTGGAAAGTATCTTGAAAGAAATAAACAGAGTGACATGATAAAGAGAAACTGCAGTGGTCTCTATTGATTGCCAGGTTGATTGGCTTCGGCTTTTTCATACGGGAGAAGGCAGAGTCTTATCTATATTAAAATGACATCTATTCCAAACATGGATTTTCCTTCCCTGTGTATAGACTCTCACCTTGAGCACTACCATCCAAGGGCCTACAGAATGCCTGACTGATCGATGTAGAATCTCCTACAATATTGCCTTAGACCAAATTATAACATTTTATGGCAGGGGAGGGGGGAGTACAGGAATAGGAAAGTGACAGAATCCCCCTGCCCCACTATTGATCATGCCACTCTGAAACAGTAATGAAATGGGCTACTATAAGCTCAGGTATGTATAAGCTTGAGGACAATACCCTTCAGAACTGAGGAATATTCTTCAGGATATAGTATATACATTCAATCAACAACTGACATATATTAGTGCATCCTCAACAGCTAGAATACATAAATCCAGAAACCAAGGTGTAGAAGTGTGGTAGGCCTTCATACCATCACTCAGAATGAACCAGTTGCACAAGGTGTGCTTCTCATCCCTGAAACCTTAGGTTCTGCCAGATAAGGGGTTCTGATTTCCAAAAAGAGAATTTTGCATTGAGAATAATTCCACTGTAAGAGTTCCATCAACTTGAAGGCACAACTACCACCTGTTTATTTGTTGCTAGCTGTGCCAGTGGAAAAATAGAAAAAGAATATAGTTCCTATTTATCAACATTGATAGATTTAAATTACTATGAAGAACTAGAGTTCCTGCAACACAGTGAGAGTGGGCAAGAGTACTTCTGGAATCCTGTGGATTCACTGAGGTAGTATTTGATGCTTATGTACCCAGTGATAATTACAACTTGGAAATTATAACACCATGGCTTAATGAGGGGAAGACAAATGAGGACTCAGATGCCTTGCAGATGAAGGTCTGTGTTTTTTCACTAGGCAGACGTCTTTGTTATCTGTTGTTATAACAGAATACCTGAGACTGGGTAGTTTATAGAGAAATGAAATTTATTTCTTACAATTCTGGAGGCTGGGAAGTCCAAGAACATGGCACTGTCATCTGGTGGGGGTCTTCTTGCTACATCATTGTACAATGGAAACCATCACATGGTGAGAGAGCAAGAGCATGCCAGCTCAGTTCTCTCTCTGCTTATAAAGCCACCAGTCTCATCACTGGGACCCCACCCTGATGACCTTATCTAATCCCAACAACCACCAAAGGCCCCACCTCCAAACACTATCAACTTATGAATTTGGGGATTAAGTTGCCAACACATGAAATTTTGAGAAAACATTAAAACCAAAGCAGCAAGCAACCCAGTGGGGAAAACTAAGTGAAGCACTTGTTGTGAGTGACAGAAATCTGGAGTAAATCATAGAGGAGAAAAATAATGACTAGCAACTAAAGTCACAAGACCATATATCAGGGATCACAAATTTTTCTACAAACTTTCCTGTCATAAGTCTTTTATAGCGATTTTGGCTAGTCATAATGCTGAAGATTCTGTAACTGATTACACGTAGAAGAACACGAACAGATATGAGCAGGCCAAGGGGTAAACACTTCTTGTGCCCCCACCTCACATTTTCTCAGTCACTTTTTACTCCAGCCATTGCTTCAGGAAGAATCTTTGCATAGAGGTAGCCTGAAAGTACCTCACTTCAGCAGCACTACACTTCTTTTGTTTGCCACCCCACGGCTTCTCTGGATTTACAATATAGGACCACTAGCAATTATACATGTGCAACTGCTTATGAGTAAATTAACATCCCATAGGACAATCTTTTTTCAAGAGGGAAGACAGCTTGCCAATAATACCTTCCATTTCTTGTCCCTGGCAGAAGAAGAAGCCAAGGAACAAGGAGAAAATCATGTGATATAGTCCATATGATCCTCAGAGCATCCGTTGAGGATCAAGCCTAGTTAACCACGGCATTTATAAACTAACAAAATACACTATTTTAAATTGGCTTTTTTTTTCCCTGTTTCATTATTCCCTGTCCTACATGCCTACTTCCCTAGATCATCTCCCCAAATAAGCTTCCTTCATATAAGCCCTCATCTCCTGCTCTCCTTTCTGATGACTTAAGCTGATATCCTGCCTTTCTTCTTATTCCCCTCCTACTCTGTTACTTATAGATTATTTTTGTCTGTTCTGTGCATTACTATCCAGAGTATTGCTTGGCAAATACTTTGAAATGAAGCTTAATGTAGTGTGTGATCTGTAATGATTACACCATGAACTTAACCCCCATATTTTCCAGTAACTCATCAAATGTGACACAGTTCTTTATTTGGGATGACCAATTTTGTTAAATTTAATACAAAGTGTTCTTCCTTCAAGCTGAGCAACTTAAGTAGAAGTTTTCCTTTAAAGCATGTTTTTGGATTACAGATTTTCAAATTGCTACAAAATGTACAATGATTGAACACTGGCCTCTGATCATTCAGCTCAAAATTGAATTAAATCTTGATCATTCATATTAATTCACATGCTACTGAGAGGCTTCCTTTAAAGTCTTTGAAGTATAGCAGGTATTATCTCCAGATTATTAATGTACAAGAGAGCTCAGTGTTTGCCAGTCTGTAGGCTTAACCTTACACAAATATTATTTTAATATCTGTTAATCCTTTAAGTTGAATGATTTTTTTCCTTTTCAATAGCAAAAATAAATTTACTCTTGTTCCTATGATAATGGATAACTGTTTCCCTAGACAAGGATTTGGGAAAATGCTGATAATGGTGGTGCCAGAGTTCTTGCACTGTTCATGCAAAAGCTTGAGGAGTACACAATATGTTGGCTTTGTATAAAGATAGCGGTGGTGCCAGAGTTCTTGCACTGTTCATGCAAAAGCTTGAGGAGTACACAATATGTTGGCTTTGTATAAAGATAGCGGCTTAGGAACTGAAAGTTGTGAAATGTCTTTCCTCAGTGTTATTTGCTCATATCCTGGAAAGACCCACAAGGTTGATAAAGCTGAGCAGTTGTTCATTGGCAGTTTTTTTCAGGTTTCTGTATGGAAAAGCTGTAAACTAGGCACAGAAATGGCAGTATGTTAGACTGTCTGAGAGAAAGCTCAAAGCACTTTCTGGGAGCATGCCAAAAGAAACCTCTGAAGAAAAAACTGTGGGTTGCTCACTGGTGGATGAAAAAGATCCTTGAGTCAATTCCTATTGAGTACACTTTCCTTTCTCTTGTTTTGTAACCCCGCTGTGGACACCAATTATTCGCACTCCAGGCTAGAAGATTTCCCACTTTCCTGAACAAGAGGTCTTTGGAGAACCGAATGCAGATATTTCCTTTCACTTCTGTGGCTTGAACTCTCCATAAGTTGTGTGGTCTGTGTTTCTATTATTTTTAAAATGGGAAAATAAAAGGGTAAACTGCAATAAGACCTACCAAGGTGCCAAATAAATTCAAAATAACTTTACAATTGCAGTTTCTTCAACTAAAACGCCTCCATACCTTAAAATTAGAGTCTTTACTCTTTCAAGCACAGCCGTGGTTGGAGAAGTTTGTGTAATCCCTCTTGATTATGTGAGAAGTGGGCAATTGAAAAGACAACTGCAGGGAGGTCAGAACCCCAAAATCAGTAATGGCCCAATCTGACTGTCATTAGTGATGAAAAAGCACCAATGAAAAATCCTTTACTAATGGCCATGCTGTCTTTTTTACAATCTATTCTTAAATTAGTCATTATTTTGGAAGCAAAGTAGTTACCGGGGTGATTTTGAAGAGGAGTCTCAGTATGCTTAATGGAAAGTTTGCCGTTATAAGATGACTTGGGACAACAGATTTGTTCAAACTGCTATGAAATCTAGAGAACTCTTGAACATGGACCTTTGAATCTTCATGTTGAAATCTGTTTGTCAAATTGTTCAAATACTATTACAAGATTATGGTTTCCTGATATTTTCTTTCCCCCCAAAAAAATCTCAAGACTATATGAACATCTAACTTAAACAAGTTTGTATGTATTTATTATTGAGGAAACGTGTATTTTAAAATACATTTTATTACAGAGTACTGGGTAATACTATTATTTTTTATCTTTGAACCTAAAACAACGTGCCAATAAGGCACACTGAGAGCCAATTTATAACCAGCAAAAAAAAAAAAGAAGTGGAATAGGGAATCTATGGCTTATTTTAAGTTTATTTTTTGAGAAACAAGTTCGATGAAAATTATTTGGGGCAACTGAGTTTTGAACATAGTGTCATGTATCCCATGGCAGGCTCCCAGGTGCACGTACAGCAACTCTCAGCTCCCTATTAGCCTGAATCTCTTCCTCCAGCTCACTGCTGAATTCCTATAGAGCCACAGTGCCTACCACATCAGGAGGTACACAGCCACCAGCAACATGCTAGGCTGGGAAAAGATAGAAAACAATTTCCATAGTTTACATAGAGATGAGCAGGGATTTCAATGGTTTCTGTTGTGTTATTTCTAAGTACTAGATGTTTGTAAAGATGAGCCCAAGTATTGCATGTGTGTAAAGAAAAATAATCACCCAAAATCTTCTATGTATTACCTAAAAAAAAAATGGATTAATATTTTGAGCTATATAACTCCAATACATTCAAGAATTTTTTGTAAATATGCATAACAGGTATATCTATATATTTATATCTATACATCTTTCAAAACTTGTTTCATTCAATGCATATTATACTGTTTCTTTTTGTTACTCAACTTTATATCTGAAATATGTGTATGTTAACAAACAAATATACAATTACCTTATCACTTATATTGGAGAAGTTGTACTTCATAGTATTTGAACATAAGCTCTGGAATTGGACTACTTAAGTTGAACCCCAGTCTTATTGACCAATTGTGTGATCTTGTGCAAGATCATTAAACACCTTGACCCTCAATTTCCTCACATATAGAATGATTATTATAATAGTATCTATCTTATAGGGTTGTAGCAAAGATTAAATGAGTCAATATATGTAAAGAAGTTATAAGAATGCCTAGCACATAGTAAATGTTCAGTAAATGTCAGTTACCATTTTTAAAGCTTTTTAATATTTCATTGTGTAAGTCTGTACAATTTATGTATGTATATAGATATTATTACTGTGTTTTTAATAGCAAACATTTGCAAATGAGGTATAATGACAATACCTCATACCTCATTATACCTCATTTACAAATGTTTGCTATTAAAAACACAGTAATAATATCTATATGTATACATATTTTCATATGTTTCTGACTTATTTTGGAGGGGAATAATTTTACAGAGGTAGAATTTCTCAGTCAAATGCTGTACACATTCATGTGTCTTTTTTTTTTAGTGTTCTATTTTTATTTTTATTTTTTACTATTATACTTTAAGTTCTAGGGTACATGTTCACAACGTGCAGGTTTGTTACATACGTATACATGTGCCATGTTGGTGTGCTGCACCCATTAACTCATCATTTACATCAGGTATATCTCCTAATGCTATCCCTCCCCCGTCCCCCCAGCCCACGACCGGCCCCAGTGTGTGATGTTCCCCTTCCTGTGTCCAAGTGTTCTCACTGCCCAGTTCCCACCTATGAGTGAGAACATTCATGTGTCTTTTAAAGCTGCTTGCCTATAAATTTACAGAAGTAGAATTTCTCAAAGGCTGTACATATTCATGAGTCTTTTGAAGCTGATTGCCAATATGACATCAGAAGTGTTAAACCCCTTTTTGCCCATCAAGCAGAGTATGAGAATACTCAACAACCACTGGTCATGTATGTTTTAAACATTTTTACTGTGAATAAAGTTTTTAAATAACTCTTCTGAAAATATAAGGAAAAAATAAAACAAGAACACAGACTTCCCTGAAGAGCTAACAATTGTGCTCCAAGAGAAAGCCAACACTTGTATTGCCTGTTCCCCAAGGGTTCCATTGGCTAACCAGTGTAGCAACAATCAGGAAGGAGAGTCTGTTTGTACAGGAGTTGACCTTGCCATTTTTTTTTATTAAATCCAATTCCAAAAAGGTACAAATAGAAAAGAGAGGAAAAGGGAAATTTAAAAATAGCTTTGCCCCTACTCTGAGGTGTGAAATGAAAGAAGAGCTTGAAACTCCCTGCAGGTTTGTGGAAGCGAGTCCTGACCTGCTCAAGTAGAGAGGAATAATAAAGTAATGCAGGTTTAAACTGACTACACTGGCATATCTTAATTATTGAAAATTACAAGAAAACTATGAGATCTGCCTAAGATAAGAAAGGAAACCCAACAGATCATGATGAAAGAAAAAGATTGGGGGAAAAACTACAATGTGTTGTGTTTGTGCCTTCTTGAGTTCAAGCAGTTTAAAGAACAATATGCAAACCTAATTGAAATGTATAACACAAAAGTTTTAGAAACATGTCTAAAAATTTTACTTGGCCAGGTGCTGTGGCTCATAACTGTAATGGCAATACTTTTGGAGGTTGAGGGAGGAGAATCACTTAAGGCCAAGAGTTCCAGATCAGTCTGGGTAAAACAGCGAGACTGTGTCCCCACAAAAAAATTAAAAATAGCTGGGTGTGGTGGCACACACTTGTAGTCCTAGCTACTTAGGAGCTGAGGTGGGAGGACTGCTTAAGCCCAGGAGTTCAGGGCTGCAGTGAGCTATAATCATGCCACTGTACTCCAGCCTGGGTGACAACAAGACCCTGTCTCAAAAACAAACAAATAAAACTTTATTCAATTAATTTCTACCATAAGAAAAGCATGTTGGATCAGATCTCCAAACCAAAAGGGTATTTTTAAAGCTGATTCTAATTAACATTCTTGTGGAATACTTTTTAAATTATGGAATATTAATTTATTAATAATTTATTGTGCACCTACTATGTACCAGCTACTGTTCTAGATACTAGAGATTTCAAATAGACTATGAACAAACAAATAAATTTATAATGTCCATATAAGGTCAGTTTCTTACAAATGTTTATGAAGAAAAATCGTAATGAAGTGTTAGAATGTATCAATGAACCTAAAAGGGCTTTTGTAGACTGGATAATAAAAGAAATCTTCTCTGAGTGGTTAACATTTTAGCAGAAACTTTTAAAATGTGATCAAGAGGATCACATCTTGCTGGATGGCTGGATAGAAGCCTACACCGTTTGTTCCCCCTACCAACCAAGCCCCACAAGAACACCCAATTTTAACAACTAACTAACTACACACAAAAAGCACCATCACAAGAACCAAAAATCACGTGAGCACTCACAATGCCTGTTTTTTTGTTTGGTTATTTGTTTGTTTGTTTTTTGAGACAGAGTCTCGCTCTGTTGCCCAGGCTGGAGTGCAGTGGCGTGATCTCAGGTCACTGCAAGCTCCGCCTCCCAGGTTCATGCCATTCTCCTGCCTCAGCCTCCGGGGTAGCTGGCACTACAGGCGCCCGCCACCACACCCAACTAATTTTTTGTATTTTAAGTAGAGATGGGGTTTCACCGTGTTAGCCAGGATGGTCTCAATCTCCTGACCTCAAAATTCCCCCGCCTCGGCCTCCCAAAGTGCTGGGATTACAGGCGTGAGCCACAGCGCCCGGCCCACAGTGCCTGGCTTTAACTTCATATAGCTGAAAGAGGCACTGAAAGGCAGTAGGAAAAACAGTCTTTTTATTTTATTTATTTATTTTTTTTTTTTTGAGATGAAGTTTCGCTCTTGTTGCTCAGGCTGGAGTGCAATGGCACGATCTCAGCTCACTGCAACCTCCACCTCCCGAGTTCAAGCGATTATCCTGCCTCAGCCTCCAGAGTAGCTGGGATTATAGGCATGCGCCACCATGCCCGGCTAATTTTTTTGTATTTTTAGTAGAGACAGGGTTTCACCATGTTGGCCAGGCTGGTCTCAAACTCCTGACCTCAAATGATCTTCCCACCTTGACCTCCCAAAGTGCTGTGATTACAAGTCTGAGCCACCGCGCCCGGCTGAGAGGCAGTCTTAAATAGCTGATGCCACTCTTCTCATCCATACCCTTCCCCACAGTGCCCATTGCAGCACAGAGAATCTGTGTACTGGGAGAGGGAGAACACAGCAACTGGGGAACTTTACATTGAACTCAGTGCTGCGCTGTCACAGCAGAGACCAAAGCTGTGATGGGCTCAGCCAACGCCCCTGCACTGAGAGAGTATTTGGATGAGACTTCGCTAGAGGAAAATTGCCCATCAAAGTAGTCAGAACTTGAGTTTCTCAGCAGGCCTCTCCACCACTGGCCAAAGTGCTCTAGGGTTCTAGGTAAACTTAAGAGGCAGTCTAGGACTGAAGGACTGCAATTTCTTTTTTGTTGTTTTTCGGCTTGAGGTGGATTTTATTTACTCTGGTGTTTTTAGCTCTTTACTACTTGCTTACATGTTATCTGAGGGTTGATGTTAATGGGGGCAGTTTTATAAGAATTAGTGGGAAAATAAGGTGTTCTTAGAGCCTTGCAAAAGGAAAGCCAACTCCATAAAATGTTCTAGGATAGAATTTGACACATTTCTCCCCTTACAATAATAATTAAATGCAATTTAACATTCTTTATAAAAAATAACAGCAATATAATTGAAGGAAATCAGGCAACTCCTAGTGCTGGCCTGGGCTTAGAGACAGTGGATTAGAATGGCTTGTGACCTAGGGAGACACCAGCCAAGGTGGCTAAGGGAATGCTTGCGCCATGCCTTCTCCAACTTCAGGCCATGCAGCTGGCAACAACAAAAGTGACTCCTTCCTCCTGCTTGAGGAGAGGAGTGAAAAGTGTAACAGACTTCTCCTGACCTTGGATACCAGCACAGCCACAGCAGGTTACGGCATGGTACAGAGTCATAAGGTCCCCATTCCATGCCCTAGCTCATTTCTTGACACACCCTGGGTCAAAAGAGAATGTACTGTCTTGAATGGAAGGACCCAGTCCTGGCAGGATTCATTGCATGAAAATTAAAGAGTTCTTGGGCTGGGCGTGGTGGCTCATGCCTATAATCCCAGCACTTGGGAGGCTAAGGCAGGTGGATCACAAGGTTAGGAGTTTGAGACCAGCCTGACCAACATGGTGAAAACCCGTTTCTATTAAAAATACAAAAAAAAAAAAAAATTAGCTGGGCTTGGTGGCGCGTGCCTGTAATTCCAGCTACTCCAGAGGCTGAGGCAGAAAAATCACTTGAACCCAGGAGGTGGGGGTTGCAGTGAGCCAAGATCATGCCACTGTACCCCAGCCTGGGTGACAGAGCAAGACGCCATCCAAAAAAAAAAAAAAAAACTCCTGGGCCCCAGATAACCAACAATGATACTCAGTTAATACAGCATGGGTCTTGGGCTCTGAGACACGCTGGCTTCAGGTGTGTGCCAGCATATTCCCACCTATGGTGGCTATGGTGAAATTTCCCTTTTTGAGAAAAGCAGAGAGAGAAGGAAAGAGGACTTTGTCTTACACCATAGGTACCAGCTCGGCCACACTGGGGTAAAGCAACAAGCAGACACTTGAGGTCCCCAAGTCCAAGCCTAGGCACTTAGAAATCAATTTTGGATCTGTCCTGGACTAAAGGTGGGGGCAACTGCCCTAAAGAGTGAGACCTGGGCCTTGCAGTGGTCACCACAAGCTGATGGAAGAGCCCTTGGGCTTTAAGTGAACATCACTGGTGGCCAGGCAGAAGCCCTGTGTGAGCTGGTAGTGATGCTGGACACACAGAGAGGTTTCTCTGCCAGTGAGTAGAGGGAATAGCAAGAAGGAATTTGTCTTGTAGTTTGAATGCCAGCTTAGCCACAGTAGAACAGAACATAAGATAAATTGCTAACATTTTTTACTCCAATCCCTGGCTCCCAGATAGCATCTCTAGACCCACAGGGGCCATGGGGGAACTTGCCACTCTAAAGGAAGGGATTAAAATCTGGCTGGCTTCACCACATGCTGGTCATAGAGCCCTAGGGCCTTAAGTGAACATAGGTGGTAGCCATGTAGTGGTTACAGCAGGCCATGGATGACATCCAGTGCTGTACTGGCTTCAGGTCTAAATCAGCACAGTCCTGGTGGTTGTGGCCACAGGAATGCTTGAGTCTACCCACACCTAGTTCCAGGCAGCTCAGAACAGAGAGAGAGAGACACTCTGTTTTTTGGGGAGAAAGTAAAGGAAAAGAACAAGAGTATCTACCTGGTAATCCAGAGAACTCATCCAGATCTTATTCAAGACTACTAAGGCAGTATTTCTACAAGTGTATAAGAACCACAGCATTACTGGATGGCCCAAGTTCCTTCAAATACCTGGAAAGCCTTCCTAAAAATGCAAGCCCAGATTGCAAAACTACAATAAATGCCTAACTCTTTAATGATGCCTAGACACTGATGAACATCTACAAGCATCAAGACCATCCAGGAAAAGGAGAGGCCAAGATGGCTGACTAGAAACAGCTATGGTCAGAGGTCCCTGCCAAGAAGAATGAAAACAGTGAATGAATCCTGCAGCAACTAAGGTATCCATGTTCTCTCACTGGGACTGACTTCGCAGTTGGCATGACCCATGGAGAGTGAGGAAAAGCAGTGTGGAGCAACAGCACACCCAGGAGCTGCACAGTGCAAGGGGAGCTCCCACTCCCAGCCAAGGGAGGTAGTGAGTGATTGTGCTACCCCAGCTGGGAAACCACACTTTTTCCATGGATCCATGCAACCCACAAATCAGGAGATCCCCTTGTAAGCCCACAGAGCTGTGAAGATTCTCAGTGGCTGCTTAGCTGGAGACTGCCTAAGACTACCGAGTTCCTGGAGGGAAGGGCAGCCACTATTACTGCAGCTGCCTGCTGCCTAAGATGACTGAGCTCCCAGAGGGAGGGATGGCTACTATCACTGAAGCTCAAGTCTGCCATTCTCACCTGCTGGTAATGGGGAGACTGGGTGGTTTGGACCAAAGAGGAATTCCCCACAATGCAGCACAGCAGCTGTGGCAGATCATGGAGAGACTGTCTCTTTAGACCAGACCTGTACTCATCGCTCCTCACCAGGTAGAGCCTCCCTGTGTGAATTTCAGCAACCCCAACCAGGGGTTTACAAAGAGAATGCTGATCTCCCTGGGATGGAGCCCCTGGGGGCAAGGGTGGCCACAGTCTCCATGGATCAGTGAACTTGGTCTTTTCCCTTCTTGACTCTGAGGAATCTGGGCAGTCCAGATGAATGGGATTCACCCTAGCACAGCACACCCTTTCACAAAGAGGCAGCCAGAGTGCTTTGTTAAGCAGGTTCCTGATCCTGTGCCTCCTGGCTGGGTGAGACTCCCCAACAGGGGTCACCAAAAACATTATACAGGACTGTTCCTGCTGGCTTCAGGTCAGTGCCCCTCTGGGATGAAACCACTGCTCAAGGAAATCAGAGAGGACAAAAAACAAATAAAAAAAGTTCCATGCTCATGAATAAGAAGAATCAATATCGTGAAAATGGTCATACTGCCCAGATTAATTTATAGATTCAATGCTATTCTCATTAAATACCATTGACATTCTTCACAAAATTAGAAAAAACTACTTTTAAGTTCATATGGAACCAAAAGAGAGCCCGTATAGCCAAGACAATCCTAAGGGAAAAGAACAAAGCTGGAGACATCACGCTATCTGACTTCAAACTATACTGCAAGGCTGTGGTAACTAAAACAGCATGATACTGGTATAAAAACAGCCACATAGACCAATGGAACAGAGTAGAGAACTTAGAAATCAGACCCCCCATCTACAACCATCTGACCTTCAACAAACCTGACAGAAACAGCAATGGGGAAAAGATTCCATATTTAACAAATGATGCTGGGAGAATGGCCATATGCAGAAAATTGAAACTGGACCCCTTTCTTACACCTTATCCAAAAAGTAACTCAAGATGGATTAAAGACTTAAATGTAAAACCTAAAACTATAAAAACCCTAGAAGAAAATCTAGGCAATACCATTCAGGACATAGACATGGGCAAAATTTCATGATGAAAAATGTCCAAAGCAATTGCAACAAATGCAAAAATTGACATATGGAATCTAATTAAACTAAAGAGCTTCTGCACAGCAAAAGAAACTATCATCAGAGTGAACAACCTACAGAATGGGAGAAAATTTTTGCAATCTATTCATCTGACAAAGATCTAGTATCCAGAATCTACAAAGAACTTCAACAAACTTAGAAGAAGAAAACAAACAACCTCATTAAAAAGTGAGCAAAGGACATGATCAAACCCTTCTCAAAAGAAGACATTTAGGCAGCCAACAAACATATGAAAAAAAAGCTCAACATCACTGATCATTAGAGAAACGCAAATCAAAACCACAATGAAATACCATCTCATACCAGTCAGAATGGCGATTATAAAAAGTCAAGAAACAACAGGTGCTGGCGAGGCTGTGGAGAAATAGGTATAATTTTACACTGTTGGTGGGAATGTAAATTAGTTCAATCATTGTGGAAGACAGTGAGACAATTCCTCAAAGACCTAGAATAGTATATCTGGTGAAAATATCCTTCAAGCATGAGAGAGAAAGACAAACAAAAGCTGAGGAATTTTATCAATAGTGGACCTGTCATACAAGAAATGCTAAAGGGAGTTCTTTAATCTGAAAGAAAATTACATTAATTGGAAATAAGAAATCATCCAAAGGTATAAAACTCACTGGTAATGGCACACAGAAGAACACACAATATTATATCACTGTACGTGTGTTGTATGAACTACATTTATTTTAAGTAGAAAGGCTAAACAATGAGCCAATCAAAAATAATAACTACAACAGCTTTTTATGATGAAGACAGTAGAATAACACATAAAGAGAAACAACAAAAAGTTAAAAAGCTGGGGTATGAAGTTAAGTGTAGAATTTTTATTGGTTTTCTTTTTGCTTGCTTGTTTGTTTATGCAATCAGTGTTGTCATCAGTTTTAAATAATGGGTTATAAAAGAGTAATTGCAAGCCTCACAGTAACCTCACATCAAAAACATACAACAAATACGTAAAAATTAAAAAGCAAGAAATTAAATTATACCACCATATTCACTTTTACTAAAAAAAGACAGGAAGGAAGAAAAGACCATAAAACAACCAGAAAAAAAAAATAACAAAATGGCAGGCTAAGTCTTTACTCATCAATAACAACATTGAATACAAATGGGCTAACTTTTCAATTAAAAGGCACAAGGGGCTGAATGGATGAAAAAGTAAGACCCAATGTTCTATTGCCTACAGTAAAACATATCACCTATAAAGATACACATAGACTGAAAATAAAGGAATGGAAAAAAGTACTCCATGGCAATGGAAACCAAAAAAGAGCAGGAGTAGCTCTTCTTATACCAGACAAAACAGATTTCAAGACAATAATTGTAAGATACAAAGAAGGTCATTATATAATGGTAAAGAGGTCAATTCAGCAACAGGATATAACAATTGTAAACATATATACAGCTAACATTGGAGCACTCAGACATATAAGAAATATTATTAGAGCTAAAGAGAGATATAGGCCTAAACTAATACTAGCTAGAGACTTCAACACCTCCCTTTGAGCATTGGGAAGATCTTTCAGACTGAAAATCAACAAGGAAACATTGAATTCCGTCTGCATTATAGAACAAATGGCTCTAATAGATATTTACAGAACATTTAAGACGATGGTTACAGAATACATATTCTTTTCCTTTGCACATAGATCATTCTCAAGGATAGATCACGTGTTAGGTCACAAAACAAGTCTTAAAACATTCAAAACAATTCAAATAATATCAAGCATCTTTCCTGACCACAATGGAATAAAACTAGAAATCAATAACAAGAGGAATTTTGCAAACTATGCAAACACATGGAAATTAAACAACATGCTCCTAAGTGACCAGTGGGTCAATGAAGAAATTAGGAAGGAAATTGAAAAAATTTCTTGAAACAAATTATAATGGAAACATAACATACCAAAACCTATGGGATACAGCAAAACCAGTGCTAAGAGGGAAGTTTATAGCTATAAGTACCTACATCAAAAAAGAAAAACTATAAATAAATACTTAATGATACATCTTAAAGGACTAGAAAAGTAAGAACCAACGAAACCCAAAATTAATAGAAGAAAATAAAGATTAGAGCAAAACTCATTGACTTTGAAAGGAAGAAAACAATTTAAAAGACCAACAAAAGAAAAAGTTGTTTTTTTTAAAGATAAACAAAACTAACAAACCTTTAGCCAGACTAAGAAAAAAAATAAAATAAAAAGTGCAAAAGGAGACATTAAAACTGATACCACAGAAATTCAAAAGGTCATTAGTAGCTATTGTGAGCAACTGTATGGCAACTGTATGAACTAATTTACAAATTAGAAAATCTAGAGGAACTAGATAAATCCCCAGACACATACAACCTATAAAGGTTGAACCATGAAGAATCCAAAACCTGAACAGACCAATAACAAGTAACAAGATCAACACTGGAATAAAATGTCTCCCAGGGGTAGGGCCAAGGTGGCCGACAAGAAGCAGTCCCGTTTGGAGGCTCTCCTTGAAAAAAACCATAATAAGTACGTGAATCCTTCACCAGCAACCAAGGTATCCAGGTTTTCTCATCAAAATTGAATAGAAGGCTGGCATGACCCAGGGAGAGAAGGAAGAGCAGTGTGATGCAGCAGCCCACCTGAGAACCACATGGGGAAGACAACCCCCCACCCCCAGCCAAGGGAGGTGGTGAGTGAGCATGCTACCTAGCCAGGGAAACTGTGGCTTTTCCCACACAACTGTGCAACCCAGGGATTGGAAGATGCCACTCACGTACCCACGCCACCAGGACCTAGCATCCAAACCCTGGAACATGCAGATTCTTACAGCCTCTCAGCTGAAATCTACTTAAGCCTACTGAACTCCCAGGGTGAGGGATGACCACAACCAAGTCACTGGCTGTGGCTGCCTGCTATCTAAGCCATTTATGCTCCTTTGGGGAGGGGCAGCAGCTAGCACTGGGAGTAATACACTAACATGCTACATCCTAACACACTAAGCTCCTTGAGCCAGGGAAGGGTGGCACCCATATCTATAGCTCCAGGCTGCACTTTTCCCCTGCTGGAGCCAGGGAAGCTGGATGACTTTGTCCCAAGACTTGTCCCCACAGCCAACACACCAGCTGTGGCAGTCTGTGGCCAGAGTGCCTCTTCAGTTATAATTCTGACCCATCCTTCCTCAGTGGATGGAGATTCCCTGTAGGATCTCCAATAACTCCAGCCAGAAGCTCAAGGACAGAATTTAAATCTCCCTTGGCTTGAGCCCCTAGAGGGAGGGATGGTCGCAGTCTCTGTGAACCAGCAGACTTAGCCTTTCCTCCTGGTAGTTCTAAGGAATCCAGGCAGCCCAGATGAGTGGGATTCCCCCCAGCAAAACACACCCTCTCCACCAAGGGACAAAGTGCTTCATTAAATGGGTCCTGCTCCCCATGCCACCCAAATGGGTGAGAACCTCCAACAGGGGTTGTCAGACACCCTATACAGGAGCAATCCTACTGGCATCAGGTTGGTTGTCCTCAAGGTCAGAGGTCCCAGAAGAAGGAGCAAGCACCCATCTTTGCTGCTGTCCAGCCTCCTTGAGTGGCGTCTCCAGGCACAGGAGCAAATCAGATGAATAGAGTTTGAAGTGAACCCTCAGCAAACTGCAGCAGCCCTACAGAAGAGGGACCTGACTGTTGAAACAAAAACAAACAAACAAAAAGCAACAACAACAGCATAAACAACAACAACAAAAATGGCCCCCACAAAAACCCTATCCAGGGGTCAGCAGCCTCAAAGATCGAAACTAGACAAACTCATGAAGATGAGAAAGAATCAAGGAAAAAAATGCTGAAAACCCAGAAGACCAGAGTGCCTCCTCTCCTCCAAATGATCATAACATCTCTCCATCAAGGGCACAGAACAGGGCAGGGGATCAGATGGACGAATTCACAGAAGTAGGCTTCAGAAGATGGGTAATAAAAAACTATGATGAGCTAAAGGAGCATGGTCTAACCCAAAGCAAAGAAGTTAAGAACCTTGATAAAAGGTTACAGGAATTGCTAAATAGAATAACCAGTTTAGAGAGGAAGATAAATGACATGATGGAGCTAAAATATACAACATGAGAACTTCGTGAAGCATACACAAGTATCCAAACCAAAACTGACCAAGTGGAAGAAAGGAATCAGAGTTTGAAGACCACCTTAGTGAAATAAGACATGAAGACAAGAATAGAGAAAAAAGAATGAAAAGGAATGAACAAAGCCTGCAAGAAATATAGGACTTCTTAAATAAACCAAACCTATGATTGATTGGAGTACCTGAAGGAGATGGAGAGAATGGAAACAAGCTGAAAACTTCAGGATATTATCCAGGAGAACTTCCTCAACCTAGTAAGACAAGCCAACATGCAAATTCAGGAAATACAGAAAACACTATTAAGATACTCCATGAGAAGACCAACCCCAAAACACATAATCATTAGATTCTCCAAGGTCAAAATGAAGGAAAAACTGTTAAGGCCAGCTAGAGAGAAAGGCCAGGTCACATACAAAGGGAAGCCCATCAGACTAACAGTGTACCTCTCAGCAGAAACCCTACAAGCCAAAAAAGATTAAGGGCCAATATTCAGCATTCTTAAATAAAAGAATTTTCAACCCAGAATTTCCAGCAAAATATCCAGCCAAACTAAGCTTCATAAGTGAAGGAGAAATAAAATCCTTTCCAGACAAGCAAATCCTGAGGGATTTCCTTACCACCAGGCCTGCCCTTCAAGAGCTCATGAAAGAAGCACTAAATATGGAAAGGAAAAACCAGTACCAGCCACTGCAAAAACACACCAAAATATAAAGACCAATGACACTACAAAGAAACTGCATCAACTAGTGCACAAAATAACCAAATAGCATCATGATGACCAGATCAAACTCAGACATAACAATATTAACCTTAAATGTAAATGGGCTAAATGCTCCAATTAAAAGACAGACTGGCAAATTGGATAAAGAGTCAAGACCCATTGGTGGGCTGTATTCAGGAGACCCATTTATGTGCAAAGATACACACAGCTCAAAATAAAGGGACAGAGAAAAATTTACCAAGCAAATGGAAAGCAAAAAAAAAGCAGGGATTGCCATCATAATCTCTGACAAACAGACTTTAAACCAACAAAGATTTAAAAAAAAAAAAAAAAGAAGGGCACTACACAATGGTAAAGAGATCAATTCAACAAGAAGAGATAACTGTTCTGAATATATATGCACCCAATACAGGGGCACCCAGATTCATAAAGCAAGTTCTTAGAGACCTACAAAGAAACTTAGACTCCCACACAATAATAATAGGACATTTTAACACCCCATTGTTAGTATTAGACAGATCAATGAGACAGAAAATTTAAAAGGATATGCAGGACTTGAACTCAGCTCTGGATCAAGTGGACCTATTAGCAGGTCTACAGAATTCTCTACCCTAAAACAACAGAATATACCATTCTTCTCAGTGCCGTATGACACTTATTCTAAAATCAACCACATCATTGGAAGTAAAACACTGCCCAGCAAATGCAAAAGAATGGAAATCATAACAAACAGTTTCTCAGAACGCAGTGCAATCAAATTAGAACTCAGGATTAAGAAGCTCAATCGAAACCAAACAATTTCATGGAAATTGAACAGCTTCCTCCTGAATGACTCCTGGGAAAATAATGAAATTAAGGCAGAAATCAACAAGTTCTTTGAAACCAATGAGAACACAGAAACAACATACCAGAATCTCTGAGACACAGCTAAAACAGTGTTAAGAGGGAAAATCAACACCCTAATATCACAATTAAAGAGCTAGAGAGACAAGAGCAAACTAATCCAAAAGCTGGCAGAAGACAATAAATAACTATGATTAGAAAAGAACTGAAGGAGCTAGAGACACGAAAAATCCTCCAAAAAAATCAATGAATTCAGGAGCTGTTTTTTAAAAAATAAATAAATAAAACTGATAGACTGCTAGCTACACTAATAAAAAAGAAGGAGAGAATAGTCAAACACAAAAAAAATGATAAAGGGGATATCACCACTGACCCCAAAGAAATACAAACTACCATCAGAGAATACTATAAACACCTCTATGCAAATAAACTAGAAAATCTAGAAGAAATGGATAAATTCCTAGATGCATAAACCCTACTAAGACTAAACCAGGAAGAAGTTGAATCCATGATTAGACCAATAACCAGTTCTGAAATTGAAGCAGTAATTAATAGCCTACCAAACACAAAAAGCCCAAGACCAGATGGATTCACAGCTGAATTCTACGAGAAATACAAAGAGGACCTGCTACCATTCCTTCTGAAACTATTCCAAACATAGAAAAAGGGAGACTCCTCCCTAACTCATTTTATGAGGCCAGCATCATCCTGATACCAATGCCAGGAAGAGACACAACAAAAAAAGAAAATTTCAGGCCAATATCCCTGAGGAACATCAATGCAAAAATCCTCAATAAAATACTGCCAAACCAAATCCAGCAGCACATCAAAAAACATCCACCATGATCAAGTTGGTTTCATCTCTGGGATGCAAGACTGGTTCAACATACGCAAATCAATAACTATAATCCATCACATAAACATAACCAATGACAAAAACCACATGATTATCTCAATAGATGCAGAAAAGGTTTTTGATAGAATTCAGCATCTCTTCATGTTAAAAAGTCTCAATAAATTAGGTATTGATTGAATATATCTCAAAATAATAAGAGCTATTTATGACAAACCCACAGCCAATATCGTATTGAATGGGCAAAAGCTAGAAGCATTCCCTTTGAAAATGGGTACAATACAAGTATGCCCTCTCTCCCCATTACCATTCAACATAATATTGGAAGTTCTGGCCAGGGAAATCAGGTGAGAGAAAGAAATAAAGGGTATTCATATTGGAAGAGAGGAAGTCAAGTTGTCTCTGCTTGCAGATGACAGAATTGTATGTTTAGAAAGGCCCATCATCTCAGCCCAAAATCTCCTTAAGCTGATAAGCAACTTCAGCAAAGTCTCAGAATACAAAATCAATGTGCAAAAATCACAAGCATTCTTATACACCAATAATAGACAAACAGAGAGCCAAATCATGAGCCAATGCCCACTCACAATAGCTACAAAGAAAATAAAATTCCTAGGAATACAGCTAACAAGGGATGTGCAAGACCTCTTCAAGAAGAACTACAAACCACTGCTCAAGGAAATAAGAGAGGACACAAACAAATTGCAAAACATTCCATCCTCATGGATAGGAAGACTCAATATCATGAAAATGGCCATAGTGCCCAAAGTAATTTATAGATGCAATGCTATTCCCATCAAACTACCATTAACAGTCTTCACTGAATTAGAAAAAAACTATTTTAAATTTCATATGAAATCAAAGAGGACCCCATATAGCTAGGACAATCCTAAACAAAAAGATCAAAGCTGGAGGCATCACGCTACCTGACATCAAACTATACTACAGGGTTACAGTAACCAAAACAGCATGGTACTGGTACAAAACAGACATATAGACCAATGAAACAGAACAGAGAGGTCAGAAATGACACCACATATCTATAACCATCTGATCTTCAATGAAACTGACAGAAACAAGTAATGGGGAAAGGATTTCCTATTCAGTAAATGGTGCTGGGAAAACTGGCTAGCCATAGGCAGAAAAATGAAACTGGACGCCTTCCTTACACCTTACACAAAAATTAACTCAAGATGGATTAAATACTTAAATGTAATACTCAAAACCATATAAACTCTAGAAGAAAACCTAGGAAATATTATTCAGGACATGGGCTTGGGCAAAGACTTCATGACAATAACACAAAAAGCAATTGTGACAAAAACCAAAATTGACAAATGGGATCTAATTAAACTAAAGAGCTTCTGCACAGCAAAAGAAACTATCCTCAGAGTGAATAGACAACCTACAGAATGGGAGAAAATTTTTGCAATCTACCTGTCTGATAAAGGCCTAATATCCAGAATTTACAAGGAACTTAAACATATCTACAAGAAAAAACAAACAACCCCATCAAAAACTGGGCAAATGATATGAACAGACACTTCTCAAAAGAAGACATTCACATGGCCAACAAACATAAAAGAAAAAAGCTTAATATCACTGATCACCAGAGAAATGCAAATCTAAACCACAATAAGATACACCAGTTAGAATGGCAATTATTAAAAATTCAGGAGAGGAAACAATAGATGTTGGTGAGGCTGTGGAGAAATGGGAATGTTTTTATACCGTTGGTGGGAATGTAAATGAGTTCAACATTGTGAAAGACAGTATGGCGATTCCTCAAGGATGTAGAATCAGAAATACCACTGGACCCAGCAATCCCATTTCTGGGATTATAAATCATTCTACCATATAAATCATTCTACTACAGGAATGATTTATATAGTAAAAGGAATATAAATCATTCTACTATAAAGACACATGCACAGGTATGTTTATTGCAGCACTATTTACAATAGCAAAGACATGGAACTAACCCAAATGCACATCAATGATAGAATGGATAAAGAAAATGTGGTACATATACACCATGGAATACTATGCAGCCATAAAAAAGAATGAGATCACGTTCTTTGTGGGGACATGGGTGAAGCTGGAAGCTATCATCCTCACTAAACTAACACAGGAACAAAAAACCAAACACCACATATTCTCACTTATAAGTGGAGTTGAACATTGTGAACACATGGATACAGAGAGGGGAGCAGCACACACAGGGGCCTGTTGGGATGTGGGGGGTGAGGGGAGGGAATTTAGAGGATCAGTCAATAGGTACAGCAAACCACTCTGGCACACATACACCTATGTAACAAACCTTCAGGTTCTGCACATGTATTTCATTTTTTGTTTTTTGGTTTTTTAGAAGAAATAAAGAAAAAAAAAGTCTCCTAGCTAAGAAAAACCCAGGTCCTGATGGCTTCAATGCTGAATTCTACCAAACATTTACAGAAGAAATAATACCAATTCTACTCAAAGTTTTCCAAAAAGTATAGAAGGAGGGGATACTTCCAAATGCACTCTACAAGCCCAGTATTACCCTGATACCAAAACCAGACCATATCAAGAAAAGAAAACTATAGGCCAATATCCCTCATGAGTATTGAAGCAAAACTTCTCAGCAAAATACTGGCAGACTGAATTAAACAATTCATTAAAAAGATAATTTATCATGACCAAGGGGACTTATCCCAGAAATGCAAGGTTGGTTCAATTTACATGTTTGGTACATCATATCAACAGAATGAAGGACAAAAACCATATGATCATATCAATTGATGCTAAAAAACATTTGATAAAATTTGACATCCTTTCATGATAAAAACTCTCAAAAAACTGCATATAGAAGGAACATGCCTCAACATAATAAAAAGCCGTATATGAAAAACATACAGCTAGTATCATACTGAATAAAAGAACACTGAAAGCCCTTCCTCTAAGATGTGGAACAGAATAAGGATGCTAACTTTCACCACTGTTATTCAATATAGTACTGGAAGTCCTAGATTGAGCAGACAAACAACAGAAAGAAATAAAGAGCACTCAAATTAGAAAGAAATCAAATTATCCTTCTTTGCAGAACATAGGATCCTATATTTGGAAAAATCTAAAGACTCTACCCAAAAAAAACTATTAGAACTGATAAACAAATTCAATAAAGTGGCAGAATACAAAATCAACATACAAAAATTAGTAGCATCTCTATATGCCAACACCGAATGATCTGAAAAAGAAACCAAAAAAGGAATCCCACTTACAATATCCACAAATGAAATAAAATGTCTAGGAATTAACTTAATCAACAAAATAAAAGATTTCTTCAATGAAAGCTGTAAAACACTGATGAAAGAAATTGAAGGACACACACGCACACACAAAACAGAAAGATATTTCATGTTCATGCATTGGAAGAATCAATACTATTAAAACTTCCATACTGCCCAAAGCAATCTACAGATTCAATGCAATCCCTATCAAAATACCAATGACATTCACAGAGATAGAAAACTATTCTAAAACTTAAATGGAACCACAAAAGTCCTGGAATAGCCAAAGCTACCTTGAGCAGAAAGAACAAAACTGAAGAAATCACTTTACTTGACTTCAAATAATACTATTTAGCTATAGTAATTAAAAAGGCATGGAAATTGCATAAAAACAGACACATAGACTAATGGAATGGAATAGAGAACCCACAAACAAGCCCAAACACTTTCACTGAACTCATTTTTTATAGCAGTGTCAAGAACACACATTGGAGAAACAACAGTCTCTTCAATAAATGGTGCTAGGAAAACTTAATATCCATATGCAGAAGAATGAGATTGGACCTCTATCTCTTGTCACATACAAAAATCAAATCAAAATGGATTAAAGACGTAAGTTGAAGATGTTAATCTAAAGACTTAAATCTAAGACCTTCTTAAACTATGAAACTACTACAAGAAAAACTCTCCAAGATATTGGTCAAAATTTCTTGAGTAACACCCCACAAACCACAGGCATCCAAAGCAAAAATAAACAAATGAGATCATATTAAGTTAAAATACTTCTGCACAGCAAAGGATATGATCAACTGAGTGAAGAGATAACCCACAGAATAGAATAAAATATTTGCAAACTATGCATCTGCAAGAGAATAATAACCAGAATATATAAGAAACTCAAACGACTTTATAGGAAAAATATCTAATAAAATTTTTAAATGGGCAAAAGATTTGAATAGACATTTCTCAAAACAAGACATACAAATGGAAAACGAGCATATGAAAATATGCTCAACATCATTGATTATCAGATAAATGCAAATCAAAACTGCAGTGAGATATCTTCTCACCCCAGTTAAAATGCCTTTTATCCAAACATGGGCAATAACTAATGCTGGAGAGGGTGTGGAGAAAAGGGAAACCTAGTATACTGTTGGTGAGAATATAAATGAGTAAAACCAATATGGAGGGGAGTTTGGAGATTCTTCAAAAAAGACAAAAAAAGACATACCATCCAATCTAGCAATGCCACTGCTGAGTATACATCCAAAAGAAAATCAGTATATCTAAGAGATATTTGCACTCCCATGTTTGCTGCAGCACTGTTCAAAATTGCCAGGATTTGGAAACAACAAAACTGTTCATCAACCAATGATTGGATAAAGAAAATGTGGTACATATACACAAGCGAGTACTATGCAGCCATACAAAAGAATGAGATCTCGTCATATGCAACAACATGAATGGAACTGGAGGTCATTATGCTAAGTAAAATAAGTCAAGCACGGAAAGACAAACTGTGCATGTTCTCACTTATTTGTGGAAACTAAAAATCAGAACAATTAAACTTATGGAGACAGAGAGTAGAAGGATGGTTACCAAAGGCTGGGAGGGGTAGTGGGAAAAAGTCGGGGAGAAGTGGAAATGGTTAGTGGATACAAAAAAAACAGAAAGACTAAATAAGAGCTAGTATTTCATAGCACAACAGATTGACTACAGTCAATAATAATTTAATTGCACATTTTTAAATAACTAAAAGAGTATAATTGATACCAAAAAATAGTTAGAGATAATGAATAAGACCTATTATTTCATAGCACAACAAAGTGACCATACTGAGTAATAATTCAATTGTGCATTTTAAAATAACTAAAAGCATATAATTGATACAAAAAGGTTAGGAAGATGAATAAGACCTAGGATTTCATAGCACAACAGAGTGACTATAGTCAATAATAATTTAATTAGACATTTTAAAATAACTAAAAGAGATAATTTGATTGTAACAAAAAGGATAAATGCTTGAGGGGGTGAATATTTTCTACGATGTGATTATTACACATTAAATGCCTGTATCAAAACATCTCATGTCCCATATAAATATATACTATTATGTACCCACACAAAGTAAACATTGATTTTTTAAAATGTGAACAAATTTGATAGGAATGAAAAAGAATACTGAATGTCATGGCCACTAGATCAACTGAAAATATTCTATAGGTAGATTTAGCTCTGTTAATTGGTATGTCTGATTAATTTTAAACCAAAACTTATGTTGAAAGAATACAAAATCCCTCTACATTTATAAATAACAATATTTTGTGATTCATCTTGTGCATGGGTCAATATAGGTAAGCTATACACAGTACGACAGTACATCTGCTTTCCTTTGGTCTTTCCTGGGCTATCTGGGAAGGCAAATAGGTGGGAAGGTTAAATTGATCTGTAAAAGGTAAGATTAGATAGAGAAAATATTGAAATTGTACTTATTTAACTAATATTTATTGAATACCTACTATGTGTCAGAGTATGATTCAGCATTGGTTCACCAAAACATTTGGAGTTCCTCCAGGCACTTTTTTTTTTTTAAGCACTTGGCATAGTACCTTGTATGATGTAGATCTCCAATTAGAATTGAATGAATTAATGAAGGAGATAAAACAGTGGGGTTCTTAATGCCTTCCATAGAGAAAAATCAACAGAGATAGCACTGCTTCTTAAAGATGATGGGGTTCAGGAGAGTCTACCCCAAAATGTGGAACTTTGGCATTTGAAAACACATCAGAAGCCAAAAAGTCATTTTTTACCTTCCCCAAGCCATTCTTTCCTGAAGCAAGTGATAAAACCTAAAAAGGATTTTCTGAATTTCTCCAGAAGCAGGTCACAAGACACCTATTGAAGAGATACCCTCCCTGTGCCTGGAGGAAAGAAACATTCTTACTTCTGAAGACACAGAGTCACAGAGACAAATCTGAATAAACAAGTCTTGCTAAGTTCCCCCCAGTTTACTGCCATTTTAATCATACTTTTTTACCCAATTATACTGCTCCACAATTGTCAATTTCTTCATTAAACCTACCACAAAACAATACATTGGCTTAAAAAATACACTGGTTTATCCATTTCTTTGAGTCTTCATTTCCTTATGAAGCCTCCTGTGTCATGTAAAGCGTATTAAATACACATGTATACTTTTCTCTTATTAATCTGTCATTCGTTATCAGGACTGCCACAATGAACCTAGCAATGAGTGAAGGAAAATATTTTATCTTCCCTTGTGAGGATAATATCATTTATCAAACTCAAGTTTTTATTTAAATTTTGATAGTATATTATATGTAAAATATACTGGAGCCTGTATATTACCTAATCTCTATTTTATTTAACGATTTAGATTTTGTTCTGAAATCTGTTATTCTATTAATGATAACATTATATGGGGATAAATAGAATTTAGCATGCCTAGAATAAGTTAAAGATGTGATGACAGACATTGATTATAAGTGGTGTTTAAAAAACATTATGGGCTCATGACATGTTTGAATCCACATAGTAAGAAAGATCTACTACAGGCATTTCCGGTTGGCTGAGTAGCACACGTGCAGCCGGAAGGGAAGTAACATCAGCCCAGAGAATTCAGTAGATGTACTCTGTGGCGCCGTGGTCTAGGCACTTCTTGGACAGCATGTCTCACCAGCTGATGAAACTCCTGTGCAAGAAGATCTAGAAGCAGAACCTCAAATTGCAGCAGCGGAACCTAAAGTTGCAGGGGGCCTCAAATCTGACCCTATCAGAAACTCAAAATGGAGATGTGTCTGAAGAAACAATGGGAGATGGAAAGGTTAAAAAATCCAAACATTCTATGAATGTGGGCTTATCAGAAGCTCAAAGTGGAGATGTGTGTCAAGAAGCAGTGTAAAATATAAAAGTTAAAAAATATTTTAAAAAAGCAGTGTAAAATATAAAAAATATAAAAAAATAAAAAATAAAAATAAAAAAGTTTCCCCAGAAATCCACTGTATTAACCAACGGAGAAGCAGCAATGCAGTCTCCCAATCCAGAATCAAAAAAGAAGAAGAAAAAAAGAAAAATGATGAATGATGCTGGGCCTGATACAAAAAAAAAAGCAAAAACTGAAAACAAAGGGGAATCTCAAGAAGAAAGTGCCAAGACTCCTAAAGAAACAGAAAATAATGTGAAGAAGCCAGATAATGATGAAGATGACAGTGAGGTGCCCAGCCTGCCCCTGGGACTGACAG